>NC_051068.1:81235085-81295085 GCF_004664715.2 Peromyscus leucopus
CTATATTAAGCTTGTACTTAGAGAAAGACTACGAGACTTTGGTAAATAACTTTATTTTTTAAATGTGTGGTTGTATTATGTTTTATCAGAATGGGTTAAGTTATCACTGAAAGAAGTATTCAGTTTGTTTCTGCCCTCCGGAAGAAAATATCTTTGCATCTACTTACTGTGGTAGGTTGATAGGGAACTGAAAGTGTCTGAAAGCATGCAAGTATTGTCAAAGCCAGCAGCTGGGACTCTGAAGAACTTAGGGCCTTCTCAGATTGTACATTTATGAAGGGAATTTAAGTGGAGTCACCATATAATGGGGGAGACAATGTCCCAACTAGACATGCTACCAAGGAAAACCCCTAATGCAGGAATGGGTTTCATCTTATTGAGCCATTGGCCATAGTGGCCCTATCGACACACACACACACACACACACACACACACACACACACACACTATTACCACACTATTACATGCTACTGACATCCCCTAAGAAAAGCAATTTAGATGGTATATAAGACAATGATTTCAAAATATCAATAATAAACATAATCAAAAACTCAAGGAGGATATGAATAAATGCTACAATGAAGACTGTGGAAATACAATCAGATGAATGAAATAAAAACAATTCAAGATATGAAAACTATTCAAAATTTAATAAGTAGGTAGACCTTCTGTGAAAAGAAAAATTATATAAAACTTGAAATGAAAACTTATTCAATAATTCAAACAAAAATTCAGAAGAAAGTCTCAACAATAGATAGATACAATGTAAGAGAGAATATTAGATGTTGAAATTAAAATAGAGGAACTGGATCATCCAATAAAAAGAAAATGTCGAATTCAGAACAAAAAGAACAAAATATGTAGTAATTCTGAGCCACTATAAAAAGACAAAAACTATAAATTAACAGTTATACATGAAAAAGAAGGAGCTGGAGAGATGGCTCGGTGGTTAAGAGCACATACTGCTTTTGCATAGGTTCAGTCCTCAGCACCCACATGGTGGTTCACAACTGGCTGTAACTTTAGCTCCAGAGAATACAACACAGGTTTCTGGTTGTCTCAGGCACCAGACATATGCAAGGTGCACATGTAGGTAAGACATCCATACACAAAACCTTTTTAAAAAGAGAAAGAAAGAAAAAGAAGAGTCCCAGTTCAGAGGCACAGAAAAAATCCAATAAAATGGTTAAAAAACTCCTTCTAAACTAAGGAAATAAATGCTTATAAAATCCAAGAAGCATACAGAACACCAAATAGACAATACCAGAAAAGAAACTCTGTATGTTATATAGTAGCCAAAACACTGAATGTACAGAAAACAGAAAGGATATTAAAACAGTACGAGAGAAAGGTAATACTCACATACAAAGGCACACCCATAAACATAACATCAGACTTTTCAGTGGACCATAAAAGCCAGAAGGAATTAGATTTATATTTTGAAAATTATGAAAGGCCACAGATATCAGCACAGACTACTATACCTCACAAAACTATCAGTCATAATTTAAGGAGAAAATAAACTTTTCCATGATAAAAAGAGTTAAAGAATTTATGAGATCTAATCCAGCTCTACTGGAAGGAATATTTAGGTCTTAAGAGGAGGTTAAACACAAGAAAGTACATGGAACAAATAATTCCAGAACACTTAATCAAAAAATTCTATAACAACACCACAAAAGCAATAAAATTACAGGAATGTTTACAGATTGTTCAATAATAACTTAATTTTAATAATTTCAACTACCCAATAAAATAACAAAGACTCACAAGCAGTATTTTTTGTGCTGCCTCTAAGAAACACACCTCATGAGCAGTGATAGAGAGCACCTAGAGTAAAAGAGTGAAAAAAAAAATATTCCAAGCAAATGGAACCAAGAAACAAGCATTTAATATGCAACAAAATTGACTTCAAACTGAAACTATTCCATAATATAAGGAGAGACAGTTTATCTTCATTAAAGAAGAAAATCACCAATAGAATGTTACAATCTTAAATATAGATGCATCAAACACAAAAGCATTCAATTTCATGAAAAAATAAAAACACTATTAAACTTAAAACCACAGATCAACACCAACATAGTGATCTTAGTATCACACACTCACCAATAGATAGATCATTTGGGGAAAAAAAAAAAACTAAATAGAGAAACTCTGAAGTTAAGTGACATCATAAATCAAATGGACGTAACAGATGTCTACAAAATATTCCAATAAAACACTAAAGAATGCGCTTTTTTCTTACCAGCCCATTGGAGTCTTTTCCAAAAGAGACCACATACTAGGATGCAAATCAAATCTCAACAAATACAGAAAAATTACATCCTGAAATCTTTCTGACCGCCATGCACTAAGGAAAAGACAGAAAGCACATAAGTTCATAAAAGCTAAATAACACACTACTAAGCCAAAACTGAAGGAAGAAATAAGTCAAAAAGGGAATTATAAGATTCCTAGAACTGAATATGTGACATACCCAAATCTATGGGAGATCATGAATGCAGTCATAAGAGGAAGGTTAGTAGCACTATGTACCCAGATTAAAAAATGAGACATATCAAACTAATAATTTAAAGATGCACCTGAAGGCTCTAGAAAAAAATCAATACCCCCAGAAAAGTAAATGTAAAGGGATTTTTCAAAATCAAGACAGAAATTAATATATTAGTAACAAAAAAACCCACACAAATAATCAATGAAACAGTTTCACAGAGTAAAAGATTAACAAGATTGGCAAACCTTCATCCAAAATAACCAGATAAACAGAAAGAACCTAAATTAATAAAATTAGAGATGAAAGGGAAGATATTACAACAGATACTGAGGAAATTCAGAGAATCATAAGAACATATTTTAAAAACCTATATTCCACCAAACTGGAAAATTTCAAAGAAATGGGTGAATTTCTTATAGATATATACAACCAACTAAAGTTAAATCAAAATGAGGTAAATAGTTTAAATAGGCCCATAACACCAGGTTTAAAAAAGCAGTAACATTAAATATCTCTACTACAAAAGCATAAAATTCAGCACAGAGTTCTACCAGACCTTCAGAGAACTAACATCAATACTCCTCAAACTATTCCAAAAAGTAGAAAATGAAGGAGCATTCTCAAATTTATTTTATAAAACCAGTATTGCCAGAATACCCAAACCAGACAACAATCCAACAAAAAAAGAAAATTATACATCAATATATCTGATGAACATAAATGGATTAAAACTCAGTAAATTTCCAATAAAATGAGAAACAAGACAATGCTGTCCATTCTACTTAATTCTTCTTAAAATACTATTTGAAGTCTTAGTTGGAGCAATAAGACAAGTGAAAAGAGATAAAGAGGATACTAACAGGAAAGAAATAAGTCAAACTATTTTTATTTGCAGGTGATATAGTTCTTTATGTAAAATACCCCAAGTATTCCACCAAAAAAATCTGTCTCCTTCCTATATACATATGGCAAACATGTCAAGAAAGACATCAAGTAAACAATATCATTTAAAATTGCCTCAAAATACCTTGGAAAAAATTCTAACTTCTAAAGAAGTGAAAAACATGCATAATGAAAACCTTAAGACACTGAAAAGAGAAACTGAACATTTTCCAGAATATGATAGCATCTCCCAAACTCAAAAGCAATCTATAAACTCAAAGCAATTCCCAGTACAAAACTCTAGTGCAACTCTTGACACAAACTGAAAATATAATCTTAAATTTCATATGGCAATACAAAGACCGAAGATAGCCCAAACAATCTTAACAGCCATAAAACTTCTGAAACTATCAACACCTCAAATTTCAATTAATACTACAAAGAAATAGTAATGAAAATAACATTGTACTGACATAAAATCAGATTCATTAACCAATAGAATAGAAATGAGGACCTGCACATAAATTCATAATCCTATAGCCACCTGAGTTTTGACAAGCTAACAATGCGTATTGGAAAACAGACAGCATCTTCAACAAATGGTGCAACCTAAACTGGATAGCTACATGTACAAGAATGAAACTTGATCCTTGTCTCTCACCCTGTACAAAACTGAACTGTGAATGTATCAAGAACCTCAATATAAGAGCCAATATCCTTAATCTGAAAGAAGAGAACATAGGGGATATACTTGAACTCATTTTACATGAAAGGCTGTATGAACAGGACCCCAATAGAGCAAGTATACCAATAATTAATAAATGAGACTTCATGAAGCTAATGGTGTTTACAATGAAAAGATTGGTTTTACCAACCTGATAGGGGACTAATATCCAAAGTATATAAAGGACTAAAACAAGCTGGACATCAAGAAAATAAATAATGCCCCCAAATGTACAGAGAGTTTTTAAAAGATGCAACATAAATGACTGAGAAGCATTTAAAATTCTTAGTTCAACATTCTTAGTCATCAGGGAAATGCAATAAAAAATCCTTTGAGAGTTCATCTTACACCTCTCAAAAGAATGGCCAAGGTCCTCAGTCTGGGAGGAGGGGACTGGACCTGCCTGGACTGAGTCTACCAGGTTGATCTCAGTCCTCGGGGAGGCTTTGCCCTGGAGGAGGTGGGAATGGGGGGTGGGCTGGGGGTAAGGGGAGGGGGCAGGAGGGGGGAGAACAAGGGAATCCATGGCTAAGAACTGAGAGTAGTGTAGAAGAGAGAATGTGGGCAGGAATAAATAACACTAAAAAACTTTCAAAAAAGACATGAAAAACCTACTACTGCACTACTGCAGAAGTGTGTGTGTTTGTGTGTGTGTGTGTGTGTGTGTGTGTGTGTGTGTGTGTGTGTGTGTGTGTGTATGAGGACAGGCTGAGCAAGACATGGGGAGTAAGCCAATAAGCATTCCTCTTCTGCTTCAGTATGCATACACACACACACACACACACACACAGAGAGAGAGAGAGAGAGAGAGAGAGAGAGAGAGAGAGAGAGAGAGAGAGAGAGAGAGAGGAGTTATTATATAATAGGGCAACAGTTCCCCCAACTAGATACCAGAGGCTAAGAAATAAAAAGTCCAATATTGAGAATACATTATTTATTTTGGAGTTTTTAGAAAATGAGGTCCCGTAGACCCCCAAATGTTACAGGCTATTGTCATTGATCTTGGTTACCTCCCAGAACTTGATGGTAAGCCCCTACTGCTGAAGACACTATGTACTTGAGTCATCAAACATAATGAATCAAGCCAGTACAGTCCTGGAGAGCTCACCCCTACTAGATAGATTTCATAATAATTAAGGTGTTATTCAGACTACTGGGGGAAAACATAATCATCATTTATACCCAGCTGTGATCTCTGATAGCTACAAGAATGACTAACCTGTGAAGACATACTGATTGGTGTGCTATTGGTACAAAAATCAGGAGAGTAATCAACCACTTTTGGGTTAGATTTCAAGTCCTCCTTCATAAGAGGAAACCCATACCTGCACAATTTTTAGGCCGAGAAGCTATGACTAAACAGGTCTAAGCTTTAGGGAATGGCCTACTACTATTATGCTGTTAAATCAATGTATAATTAAACTGGCATCTAATAATTTATCATTATATACACAGATCAATGCACATTTCACCCTCATCTGAGAATTTTCTGTTGTCTTTGGAAGGTGATTAACAGAGAGACACAACTAGTTAAGGTTTATAAAATAAGAGACTACAGAATACTCAGTGTAGAAGGGAATATATACCCTCAAAGACTCAGGGATCGTTGTGGAAGAGGGAGCAAAATGAGTCTAAGAGTCAGAGGTGATGCAATACTACAAGGGAACAATTTCTGGATACAGCAGAGTAGCTGTACATAAAAACTCACAGTGACAAAAAAAAACCTCACAGTGTTTGTGACTGCATGTATAAAGCCTATGCAAACCCAAGTCAAACCAAACTCCAGCATGAGGAGGGGAGTTAGCCATACAATCCCACCCATAGCTGTGGAGCAATTGGATTCTGTTAGCTATAAGAAATGAAAGATCAATTTTCTCTAAGAGTGTAGCCCTTGGTAAGTTGACCATATTTGGAGTAGCACAAATTAGTCTCAAAAGACACAGCCTTGAGTGGATGGTGAAGAGTGTGATCTGGAAAGATATGAAGAGAATATGATCAATACACATTGTGTGAAACCCAAAACTCTCAAAGAACTAATAAAGTATACAAAAAAGTAATCCTATATTGTTCTATTTTCATATCTTGAATTTTTAACTTCACCTGTTTGTTTTCTTGCTCTTCATTCTGGATTGTATGCATATTTTCTTTGAGTTCCTTGAACTCTATTTTGCAATCATTGTCTTTTTTAATCAGCTAAGCTGTTTTTCTCAGGGAGCATTACAATGGGCATACTAATTTCTGTATGATGTCACTTAAATTATTCATGTTGTTTGTGCTTTTGTGATGGGACCTAGATATCTTGAGTTAGGTCATTGGTGGTACTTCTTGAAGAGAATATCAGGTTTGATCTTTAATGAGTGGGTGTTTAGATCTTTGTTCACTGGTACATCAATTTTATCAGGTTGTAGACAAACTGAATGTCACTTGTGCTTCAGTCTTGGGGTAAATCTGTGTTCATGTACAAATGTGGTGTCATAAGTGATCCCTGCTCAACTATGGATCAGTGCAACTTCTGAGTCCAGGAGCAAACCTTCTATAGGACTAGAACATTCTTGCTGCAGCTCTTCGAAAGTCTGCAGAAGGATAACCAATTTCTACAGGTTGTCCCTAGGTGACAGGAGCTGGGATCACAGTGCAGTGGGTCCTAAAGGTGGATACAGGATGCAACATCATCCTCAGGAGAAGGTGGGTGAGAGGGAGACTAGGCTGGTACCCATACCTAGGATCAAAAGTGCAGGATGCCAAGAAGTCCCTGTGAAACAGTGGGTAGGTTAGTAGGCAAGCTCATGTTGTCTAAATCTTGGATTGAGGTCATAGCAATATATTTTATATGTTTAATTTTTATTATAATTCACATTGAATAATTCCATCATGAAAGTTCTTTGTAGCCTAACCTTAAGGAATATATTTTCATTTTCTCCCAGATCACATTGGTTAGTATCAATTTAGACACTTGGCTTAGTTACTTGCCTAGTGATGCATAGGATAACATGACCATGACAACTTATAGAAGAAAGGGATTATTTGGAACTTAGAGTTTCACACCATCATGACAGAGAGCATGATTAGATAGGCAGGAATGGTACTGGAGCAGTATCTGAGTATTGAAACAGAGAAAGAGACTGGGAATGGCAAGAGTCTTTTGAATCATCAGACTATCCCCTTGACATACCTCCTCCAACAAAGTCCGTACCTCCTAATCTTTCCCAAACAATGCCACCAAATAGGGACTAAGTATTCAAATATATGAACCTGTGGGGGCCATTTTCATTAAAACCACCACAAAAACTTTTATGGTAATGGTTTGGTGAATTTATGTAGACTTTGCAGGTTGAATGTATACTCCAAATGCATGTTTCATTTTGTTGCTAATTTTGAAATTATATTTTACTTACAACATTTCTCTCTTCCCTTTTCTCCCTGCAAACCTTCCCATATACTCCTCTATAATGATATATTTTATTTGTGCTGAAATGTGATTTTATTTGTATGTTAATAAATAAAAGTTGCCTGGGGGTCAGAGCTAATAGCAAGCCATAGCAGAAGCTGGGCAGTGGTGGTGCACACCTTTAATCCCAATCACATGACAGGCAGATCTCTGTGTGTTCAAGGATACAGCCGGCATGGAGAAACACTTTTAATCTCAATACCAACCATAGAGACCTAGAGGTCTGTATAAACAGGAAGTGATGAGGAGGTCATATGGTTGAGTTTACAACCAATGAGAAGGCAGAACAGAAAGTCAATAAAAAGACAGATACACAGGAAGTAGGACTCTTTCTCAGGGGAAGGATGGCAGTGGCAGCGAAGGGTAAGAAGGCCATTAGCTACTGCTCTGACCTCTTGGGCTTTTAACTCTGCATTTGGCTCTGTGTTTCTTATTGAATAAGACTATTACATCTACACTCCTCCCTGCTCTCCTTCAAATTAATGACCTATTTTTTCATCAATTGTTATTGCTTGCCCTCTACATATTTGTGTATACATACATATTCCTAGGTTGTAGATTCTTCTCCAATAACTATGTCTTCACTAGTAATAAAATATTAGCTAGGTTTCCAATACCAGCCATGATATCTTTCTTGTTGAGTGGGTCTTAAGTCCACTTAGTATAGTTGGTTATTGCCAGGTATGTGTGCCACCACTGTACCTGTAGGTTTATTGTGCAGTAATGGTTATTAATCAGGTTCATAGGTGTCATAGTTATGTTGGAATGTTGACTGTCTCCCTCATTGAAAATCTTGAATGATGCTTCCTGGGACAATGAATGCCAGTCTTAGGGTTGGGGGGCATTCTGGTCAGTTCAAACTCAGAGGCTTCTGGGCCCTGTTTCTGAAGTACATGATGTCTTTAGCAATAGGAACTTACCTTCTAGCACTAGGGGGTAACCAAATGCAACAGCAATAGTCTGTATGTTTTGGAGGTCTCTTAAACAGTTCTGGCCCACAATCAAAGCAGGGCTTCTCATGTCTGGTATTGGTATTTTTGTTAGGTATAGTGGTCTTTAGCTCTTGGAGGGAGCACAGTTAGCCTAGATGAAAAAAGTTCATTAATACTATACATTTATATTCATACACTGAATTACATGTGTTATGGAGTTTTTGTTGTTGTTGTTGTTGAGAGTTAGAGTTAATAGTATGATGATTCCTTGTGGCTTTTCAGCCATCCATCTTGGTATTTTACCCACCTACCTCTTCCTGTATTTACCTTCCCCCATCCCCTAAGGTGCCCCCTCCTTTTCTTATTCATCCTATTAGGTCACTCGAACCCTGCTGTTCTCTTTACCTTGCTACCACCACAGAAACCTTTGTGGTAATGGTTTTCCGAATCTGTACAGATGTTTCAAGTAAATGTGTACTCAAAACTCTTGTGTTTTAATTTTTTATAGCAATAGCAAACTAATACAAACTACATGGCTTCCAAAAATCCATTTAACATATAGGCCTTGTAGGATGCTCGATCTTGTTCACAAGCCTACTTAAATCTGTATTTTCAGACTCATGTAGACATTAAAACCAACTTTCTTATTAAAATAGCATTGGTAAATGCCAGAATGGCAACTTTGAATTCAGCACCTGTTCCTAAGTCGTGTTTTCCTCCTCCCTTTTCCCCTCCCTCTCTATTTCCTCTATTTTTCTTTCTGTGATAATCCACACTAACAATTATAATCCAGTACCCCTTAACTTTATCATATCTTATGATAATAATCACTTTCTTTGCAAGTGTTTTGTATTTGCTGTATTAAAGTTAGTAACTCCAGAGAAATGAGTTGTTCCCCCCCCCCAAAAAAATAGTGATATATATTTTTAACTTCCCAGGAAAAGCCAATGCAAAAACAATTTGAATGACAACTTCCTTTCTATGTGAACAAAAAAAAATTATCCCAACACAATGGCATTTTGTGTTCTGACTGTGATGTGTTACTTCTTGAATCAGGGCCTGGGCATGCGATTTACTTTGGCTCATGAGTTCTTAGCAGATATGATACAAAAAAAAAGGATATTTGAAAAGTACTTAAGACTGGATTTTATTGTTCTTGTGTTTCAGAAACTAACACGTGAACATATCAGGACTATTATATTGGAGAATAAGAAACAGATAGAGGAAAGATAACTCAACCAAGTCAAGTAATATAAAGCATCCTAGGTAAGCTAGAACAGGTCTTAAAATGGAAATTTATTACTTTATTGATTTGGGGGACCAAGATTCTGGAATAGTTCCCACTAGAATAAAACCAGATTACTGTTGAACAAGCGCAAGATTTGGAAAGCACCTGACCAATCACTACCGGGGTTGAGATGCATGAGCAATAAATGTTTCCCATTTAATCATACTGAGGCATGTTGATTGCTATGTATCACACTTGTGACAATAATTTTAAAAACAGAAAACTCTTTTGTGCTGAAAAATGTTTATCTTGTCTCATTTTCCTCAATGAGCTAGCAAAGATTCTTTTCCCCTTCTATATAGGGTCTCTTTGCTCAGTTAGTTTTTTCTTCTCTGTAATTGTATCTTTTATTTCTATGCAATCACATTTTTCAATTCTTGATTTTATTAATCAACTTCCTTTTTAGAAACTAACCTTGAAGATTTTGGTTTCTAAAGCTATTGTAAATGGATTGTTTTTTCTGATTCCTTCTCAACATGTTTCTTATTTGTGTGTGTGTGTGTGTGTGTGTGTGTGTGGTGTGTGTGTGTGTGTACAAATATGTGATATTTGTAAGTCAGTTTTGTAACCTGCTACTTTAGCTAATTGTCACATCTAAGAGTTTTCTGGTGCAGTGTATAAAGTCTCTTAAGTATAGGATCTTATCATTACGTTACTTCAACAGTGTTTTAGCGTTCCTAGTCACTTATTTTGATAAAAATCTTAATATATGACAACAGTGTTACACAAACATTTGTTTGTATGGATATACACATGGAGATTTGAGATTTTGAATGAGTTTATACATGATGAACTAATTTCTCTCCATTCATTTAGGACTTTGTGTTTCTCTCACTAAATGTTTATAATTTTCTGCATAGTTTTTGTACCTTTTAAAGATTTTTAAAAAATTTTTAACTTACGCCTGAGTGTATGTATGCATCCGTCCATACATGATGGCGCCTGCAGACACAGGAGAAGGTGAAATTTCCCTTGGAGTTGGAGTTACAGGCAGTTGTGATTCACCCTGTATAGGTACTGGGAACCAAACTCTGGTCCTCTGCAAGAGCAGCAAGTACTTTTAACTGCTGAGCCGTCTCTCCAACCTCTCTTGTGTATTGTTTGTTTGTTTGTTTGTAGTTACTATAGTGTAATTTTATTTTTTATTTGTCTTGTATAATATTAGAGAGACCAGCCTTAATATTATACATCCCAGGGGCTCAGGAGAGAGAACTACGAACGGCGAGGACTACTTTTGGGAAATAGAATCTCAGCACACAGAGCTCTTAGTTCAGTCATTTATTCTTCCAAATCATCTCCTTCCTCCTCCCATACCCTGGGAGTCCTGGTATATATACACTTACAAGCAGTAATCCCTTGGCAGTGCAAAGCCAGGCTTCCAGGGTCAGAGAGGCGATAAGAATCACATAGAAGGCAGTAATTGCTAATTATCACTTGCAACCCAAAAGGAAGTGACTAATGGGGAAATGAATTAACTAAAGGCTAAGTTCGGGTAGTATCTAAGAAGAGGATCTTATGTGCTCAGCTATAATCTTAAACGTGATTGGCAGAAAATGTTAAGACTCTATAAGTTGCTAGGTGAATGAGAGAAAATAAAACTGCCTTCTATTTTCCTGTGGCTCCTATCTGTCCAAGCTATCTGCCGTTTTTTTTTCTGCAGGGTGGCGGAAAGAGTGCTCAGTCGCTAGGCAACCTGTGTACAGCTAGATGCTTCTGGTGATAGTTAAAGGGAGATCTGGAACTAGAGGTAAGATTTTGGGAAAGGAGTAGTTAAGCTTAATTGGCACATCTGCCAGGCCTTCTCAAACAGGTAGTCTGGACGCTAAAGTCTGTTCTTAGAGAGTACGAGGTATCTCTGATAAGGTACTTTCCTCCCTCTGGGGATGGACCTGGCCGGATGCTGTCAATAACGATAATACAGGAGGCTTGAACTGGGCTCTGCCTGTGCACAGCTGTCACCACAGGTTATCTAAATATTCCTTTAGTAGAGGGAAATGGTGCCCAATAAATGATGGAAAAGCTACAATAGCACACAATAAATTCATAGCAGGAAACTGCTGATAATCAAAAGCTAATATCACCAAGACTCCTTGAGCCTCAGCTTGACCTCTGGAAGGCCCTTGGCTTCTTCCAGGTATTAGCTTTGTCATAATCAGCAGATATCCTACTTTGTATATTTTTGCGGTTTGTAGCATTATTGAAAATAGATTTTTAAGAAATATATTCTGATTATGGTTGTCCCTCCCCAACTCCTCCAAGATCCTCCCCACCTCCTTACCCATCCGAACCAACATCCTTCCTTGCTATCTCATTAGAAAACAAACATATCTAAAAATAAAACAAGCAAACCTGATTAGGCATAACAAACAAATGAATAAAAGAGTCAAAGAAGAACACATAGATGAAGACACACACATTGACATGCACAGAAATTCCCTAAAAACACAATATTGGGCCGGCGGTGGTGGCGCACGCCTTTAATCCCAGCACTGGGGAGCAAAGCCAGGAGGATCTCTGTGAGTTCCAGGCCAGCCTGGGCTACCAAGTGAGTTCCAGAAAGGCGCAAAGCTACACAAGAGAAACCCTGTCTCGAAAAACCAAAAAAAAAAAAAAAAAAAAAAAAAAAAAAAAAAAAAAAAAAAAAAAAAAACACCACAATATTTAAGCCCATTAGTATATAAGCAAAGTACCTGCCTGGTTTAAAAAAAAAATGCCCAAATGAGCCGGGTGGTGGCACATGCCTTTAATCCCAGCACTGGAGGCAGAGTCAGGCGGATCTCTGTGAGTTCGAGGCCAGCTGGTCTACAAAGCAAGTTCCAGGAAAGGCACAAACCTACACAGAGAAACCCTGTCTTTTAAAAAAATGCCCAAATGAAGCATAATAAGACAAAAAAAATCACTAAGCTCATTTTTCTTTTGGCCATCTACTGCTGTGCATGGGGACTGTCCTTAAAAGTTGACTTTTACTCAGTGAGACTCCATTAGAGAAAAAAATGATTTTTTTTATTTGCCAGTGATTGTCCCCCAGAAATGGCATTTTGGGTTAGGGTGGGGGCTTGTGTTCACTTCTCTCAGTTGTGGACCCCATCTGGCGCAGACCATGCAGGTCCTTGGTGCATACTGCCTCAGGCTCTGTGAGTTTTATATGTACATTGGTCCTGCTGTGTTTAGAGGACCTTGTTTCCTTGGTGTCCTTCATCTCCCCTGGCTCTTACAATCTTTTCAATTCCTCTTCCACAGGATCATGAGGGGAAGGGTTTGATGGAGAGATCCCACTTAGGACTGGGTGTTCTTCTGCACCTTGTCTAGCTATGGGGCTCTGTTTCTTCCTATGTACTGCAGGAAGAAGCTTCTCTGATGATGGTTGAGCAAGGCACTGATCTATAAGAATAGAAGAACGTTGCTAGGAGTCATTTTATGGCTGTATTCCTTTAGGAAAACTAGCAAAATGGGAGTACTTAGTTTCCCATGAGGTCCCTATCTGATCTCAGGTTTCTAGGCCATGAGAAAACTTGTTGGAGATGGTTCCATCTAATGTAGTGAGTGTTAATTCCAATCAGAGAGTGGTGGCTACTCCTACAAGCTTCATGCCACTATTGCACTGGCATTTCTTGCTTATAGGTCACCAATGCAGATCAGAAGGTTTGTGGCATTTACCTTTCTCCTTTGGTTTGCATGCAGAATACCTTCCACTAGTCAGCTAGAGTGAAGGTATGGACCAGCTTAACATCTCCATGGTCAATGAGTTGTGGAGGTGTTGTCTTAAGCAATGGCGCTTTGCCATCAGTTTGTGGAGAGCAACAAGTAGCCTTAGCAATGGTCTGGGTTGTTTGAGGGTTCCCATGGGGCTCCTTTGGCCAAAAGCTCTATTAGATGTAATCCATCACCAGTACTAGAAGCTTCTAGTGATGAGAGATGTCCAGTTGGGCATTGTCTCTTTTGTTTTTTGGCAATTTCATTTAAATCATATTTATATGTGTGTATATTTTAGAAAGTGTCTATTATACTATGTTTCCATAATGGCCCTTAGTTTAAGTGCCCCTCTCTGTAATCACTCCCTAAGCCCCTTCCTTCTCCCTCCCCATCCTCCCATTCCACTCTTCCTGTCCACCTGTAACTATCTATTCTATTTTGCTCTTCCTACAGTGATCCAATCCCACACCACCTCATGCCTAGTTTCTTATTCTACATGTAATTCTGTGGTAATATGAATTGTAGACCTACTTATCAGAGACTTAACAACTAACATATAAGTGAATACATACCATTTTTGTCTTTTGTCTTACCTTACTCGAGATGATTTTTTTCTAAATCCATCCATTTAACTGATAATTTCAAGATTTTTTTTTATTCTCTTCTTCCATATTACATTCTTACCCCAGTTTATGCTCCCTCCTCTCTTCCCAGTCCCTGCCCCGACATTACCTCACTCCAGATCCACTCCTCCTCCTTTTTCTCTAGAAAAGGGCAATCCTCCCAGGATATTAATCTGTTGAAATGGAAACTCCCAGGAATCCACAAGGTTGACCCTAGCTAAGACTCTTAGTAAGCAGGATCTATGGAGCTTGAAATGGTCATCTTCTGTGGCCAGCTGGGCTTCCAATGGAGGGACTGGGACACCAACCCAGCAAACAAACCTTCAACCTATAGTTTGCCCTTCCTGAAAGATGTGGCTGGGATAAAGGTGGCACAGAACTTGTAGGAGTGGCCAACCAATGACTGATTCAACTTGACACCCATGCCACAAGAGGAAGCCCACACCTTACACTGCCTGGAGGGTCAGGAGCCTGAGTCTGGGTAGCCCAAAGACCTAAGACAGACTTTCAAGATTTTATTTTTATTTATCATGATATCTCTTTCCTTATTCTCCCACTCTGTTCCTGATCCAGCAAGGGCCTCCCACTCCCCTAAGCTCTCTTTCCCCTGACCCTTGCCCTCCATAACCTCCCCTCACCCCCAGTTTGCTCATGTAGATCTCATCCATTTCTATGTCACTGAGTGATCCCTGTGTCTTTCCTAGGGTCCTCTTTACTAGGTAACCTCCCTGGAGTTGAGTTGCAGTCTGGTTATCCTTTGCTTTACATCTAATATCCATATATGAGTGAGTACATACCATGTTTGTCTTTCTGAGTCTGGGTTACTTCACTCAGGATGATATTTTCTAGTTCCATCCATTTGCCTGCAAACCTCATGATGTCATTGCTTTTCTCTGCTGAGTAGTACTCCATTGTGTATATGTACCACATTTTCTTTATTCATTCTTCAGTTGAAGGGCATCTAGGCTGTTTCCAGGTTCTAGCTATTACAAATAATGCTGCTATGAACATAATTGAGCATGTGTATAGGAAGAAGCAGAGTGCTAGAAAGGTCCCAGAAATCCACAAAGATGACTCCACTATAGACTACTGGCAATGGTCGAGAGGGTGCCTGAGCTGACCTACTCTGGTGATTGGATGGCTGAACACCCTAACTGTCATGATAGAACTCTCATCCAGTGACTGATGGCAGCAGATGCAGAGATTCCAGGAGTCCAATTGACTAGAGAGAGGAGAGATTATGAGTAAGAGATATCGAGACCAAGATTGGTAAAAGTACAGAGACAACTAGCAAAACTAATGGAAACATACGAACTGTGAACCAATAGCTTAGGAGCCCCCATGGAACTGGACTAAACCCTCTGGATAAGTGAGACAGTTGTTAGCTTAAACTGTTTAGGAGGCCCCCAAGCAGTTGGACCCAAACCTGTCCTTGGTGCATGAGCTGGCTTTTTTGAACACTTTGCTCAGCTTCGGTGCCGGAGGAGGGGATTGGACCTGCCTAAACTGAATGTACCAGGCTCTGTTGACTCCCCAGGGAGACCTTGCCTTGGAGAAGGTGGGAATGAGGGGTGGGATGGGGGGAGGGCTGGACGGTGGGATGAGGGAAGACAGGGGAATCTGTGGCTGATATATAAAATAAATAGAAAATCTCTTAATAACAAAGTATTTCATTTTATTAACAGCTGAGTGATTTTCCATTGTGTAAATGTACATTATTTTCTTTATCTACTCATCCATTAGCAGATATTCTAGTCTGCTTCCAATTTCTGGCTATTACTAATAGAGCAGCAATGAACAGGAACATGGTTTTGAAATGTCTCTGTAGTGGGATATAAAGTCCTTTGGACTTATTCCCAAGAGTAGTATAGCTGGATCTTAAGGTTATCTATTCCTAGCTTCCAGAGGAACCACCACACTGATTTTTCATAGTGTCTGTACAAGTCTATATTTCCCATCAACAATGAATGAGTGCCCCCCCTTAATCTACATCGTTACCAGCATGAGCAATCATTTGTTATATTGACCTTGGCCATTCTTTTTTTTTCCTTTTATTCTATTTTACAATACCATTCAGTTCTACATATTAGCCACGGATTCCCTTGCTCTCCCCCCTCCTGCCCCTCCCTTCCCCCCCAGGCCCACCCCCCATTCCCACCTCCTCCAGGCAAAGCCTCCCCCGAGGACTGAGATCAACCTGGTAGACTCAGACCAGCAGGTCCAGTCCCCTCCTCCCAGACTGAGGACCTTGGCCATTCTTTTTGAGAGGTGTAAGATGAACTCTCAAAGGATTTTTTATTGCATTTCCCTGATGACTAAGAATGTTGAACTAAGAATTTTAAATGCTTCTCAGTCATTTATTGTTGCATCTTTTAAAAACTCTCTGTACATTTGGGGCATTATTTATTTTCTTGATGTCCAGCTTGTTTTAGTCCTTTATATACTTTGGATATTAGTCCCCTATCAGGTTGGTAAAAACAATCTTTTCCTGTACTGTTGCCTACTACTTTATTTGGATAGGTGGTACCCTTTGCTGTACAGAGAGTCTTTCAGTTTCATGAGGTCCCATACTAATCATTGTTCTTAGTACCTCTGTTATCAGTATTCTATGTAGAATTTTTTTTTCCTTTGGCAATGTGTTTAAGACTGTTTCTCAACAGAATTGCCATCTCTGATTGGACCAAAAGCCCCAAAAGGACCAAGAGTGGCTCCCTGAGACACAGAATCAGCCGGCTCATATTGGACCAAGAATAGCTTCCTGAGACACAGAATCTGCCACTCCTATTAGACCAAGAGCTAATATTGGACCCAGAGTGGACCCCTGAGACACAGACACAGCAAGCACAGATTAGACCCAAAGTAGCTCACTCAGTCACAGGCACCTCTTGCACCTTTTAGAGGAAGAAATAGGTAGATGCCAGTGCAAAAATACACAAAACAACATAAAGAGCAATGTGGCATCGCCAGAACTTAGCAGTACCAATACTATAACAGCAAGACCTGAACATCACAAGGTAGAAGAAGCAGAAGAAAGTGACCTTAAAAATAACTTTATGAAGATGATAGAAGCCTTCAAAGAAGAAATGAAAAAAATCCCTTAAAGAAATCGAGGAAAGGACAAACAAAAAATTGGAAGAAATTCAATAAATCCCTTAAAGAAAGCCAAGAAAACCATAAAAATACAATTAAATATGTGAAGGAAACAGTTCCAAGACCTGAAAATTGAAATAGAAACAAGGAAGAGCACACAAACCGAGGGGAATGATAGAACAGAAAATCTGAGTAAATGAACAGGAAACTACAGATGCAAGCATAACCAACAGAATATAAGAGATGGAAAAAAGAAAATCTCTGGCATAGAGGATACAATACAGGAAATAGATTCATCAGTCAAAGAAAACACCAAAGCCAAAAATGTCATATAGCAAAAATGTCCAGGAATTCCGGGTCACCATGAAAAGACAAAACCTAAGAATAATAGGGATAGAAGAAGGAGAAGAATATTGACTCAAAGGCACAGGAAATATATTCAACAAAATCACGGAAGAAAACTTTCCCAACTTAAAGAAATAAATACCTATGAAGATACAAGAAGCTTATAGAACACCAAATAGACTAGATCCCCCCAAAAATGTCCCCTTGCCACTTAATAATTAAACTACTAAACATACAGAATAAAGAAAAAATATTAAGAGCAGCAAAGGAAAAAGGCCAAGTGACTTATAAAGGCAAACCCATCAGAATAATACCCAACTTCTCAATGGAGACTCTGAAAGCTAAAAGGCCTGGACAGATGTAATGCAAAACTAAGAAACCATGGATGACAGACAGACCAGACTGCTATACCTAGCAAAACTTTCAGTCACCATAGACTGAAACCATAGACAAGTGAACAAGACATTCCAAGACAAAACCAGATTTAAACAATACCTATCCACAAATCCAACCCTACAGAAAAGCACTAGAAGGAAAATTTCAACCTAAGGAAGACAGATGCACCCACGAAAACACAGGCAATAGATAACGTCACAGCTGAAAATCCCAAAGAAGGGAAATACATACACACTAACCACCAAAAGAAAACAGGATTTAACAATCACTGGTCATTAATATACCTTAATATCAGTGGACTCGATTTGCCTATAAAAAGACACACACTAATAGAATGGATATGAAATAAGGAACCATCCTTCTGCTGCATACAAGAAACACATCTCAACTTCAAAGACAGATACTACCTCAGAGTAAAAGGTTGGGAAAACACTTTCCAGTCAAATGTACTTAAACAGCAAGCTGTTGTATGTAGCTGAAGTTATCCTGTATCCTGCCTGGCCTGTGGTCAAGACAAATCTCTCTCACCCACTGGTCCCACAGCTGCTAGAGTCTCTCAGTCACTTTTCTCTGTGTCCTGTAGAATGTCTGGCAGTTTCTTCTGCGAAGCAGGAACCTGAAGGACCATTTTGTCTCGCAAAGTTCAGTGGTCACCGTCCTATTGGTCCTGCATTTCCAGTCAATACAACATTTTTGTCAAGCTGTCCAGTCAAGGACAGGTTCTTGCCCAATGGTTATTCTTGCCAAGAAGAAGATAAACTCTACATGGAGTGTCTTCAATACCCATCTTACTCTCTGAAGTAAAACAGTGCTGCCAGGAGCAGACGTTAAATTTGTATCAATAAACTAAAATCTATATCAATGTAAAACATTTTAAACAAGTTGATCTTTAAAAGTAGGTTCAATAATCCACCCTTTTATCCTATCATATCTATATCCTATATTTCCATATTATATCTCCCTTTCTTCTTTTAGAAAGATATTGACTATGACCAATAACAATTTGAAACCAACAACCTAAATGAAGACAAACATCTATAATCCATTTTTGGGGAATGTGGGCATAGTTTTCTGGGCTACTTCTTGCTGATAAAGGGCACTGTATTCTTATAGGGATACAAAGAAAATTTTAGGATTATGGTCAAGTCTTGCCTGGAGTAGTCTGTGAGGCTGTATTCTCTGAACCAGTTGCCTGGAACTTGGTTTTGGATGTTGGATGATCTGGGCCATGGTGTAACTGGAGACCTTTCAGGGGGTCTTGGCTGGTCAAACCATATTAGCCTGGAAGCAATCCACAGGTTCTCATCATCTGTGGAAACAAAAGTAGAACCTCTTTTCCAAAGCAACATATCTTTAGACATAAATTTTGAAATCAAGATATCTTTAAAATATACATAATTGGATTAACTCAGCAGCTTTTATAATCAAATGTCTCTCTTTCACAATCAAAACTTCCAAAGTCAACACAATAAAGATTCTCCATGTAATATCCATTTTTATGTGGCTTATTTTTTATATTACCTCTACTGTCTCTTTAAAGTCTTTATTTTTAAAATTATTTCTTTATATAACTGTCTATACTCCTTTTTCTCTTTCTTTTTAGTCTACATACATTTTTACACACACCATAAACCATTTAAAGTCTTATTCCATCTGAATCTGCCTTATTGTGAATCTATTGCTTTAAACTGCAGTGGTTAGTACTGAAGCAGCAGCCTTGGTTGCTGACTCCACCCATTTCAGCTTTTCAACATGGTAGAGATATTCACTGCCAGCTCTGGGAGCCATGCTGTCTGCTGACTCTGGAAGGCAGTAGTTCTATTCTTCTGTCAAAGCAGCATATAGCCCAGAAAAATCTCTTTCTTTTTTCTGTATTAGCAAAGACTAAATTCACCATGCAGTGTAATATGCAGCTTGGAGACACCTCTGTATACCATGGTGGGAATTCGCCATGCTGGTGGTCAAGCCTGCACAGCACGAACCCGCCATAGAATAGCTCAAGCCAGCAGGCTGCAGCTGGCCTGAGAGAGACAACTAGGAAGCTAATTTTAGCTCTGTTTTAGAATCTTTTTTTAAGCTTTCTCAGGTTTTAGGTGGAAACTCTTGTCCCAGATTTTGGCACCATTTGTAGTCAGAAGTTCTCCTGGCCCACAGTCAGGATAAATCTCTCTCACCCACTGGTCCCAGAGCCACTTGGACCCATGTAAACACACAGAGGCTCGAACTGTATGGCCATTACCTCAAGCTTATTACTGACTAGCTCTTACACTTAAATTAACCCATAAGTCTTATTTATGTTTAGCCATGTAGCTTGGTACCTTCTCTCAGTTCTGCCTTCATATCTTGCTTCCTCTGTATCTGGCTGGTGACTCCTGACTCAACCTTTCTCTTCCCAGAATTCTCCTTGTCTGCTTATCCTGCCTATATTTCCTGCCTGGCTACTGGCCAATCAGCATTTTATTAAACCAGTGTACAAAAGCATTATTTTACAGCAGGTATAACTATCATAATATCTAACAAAATAGATTTCAGACTATCCTAATCAATCAAAAGAGATCAGGGATGTATTATATATTCATCATAAGAAAAATCCACCAAGATGAAGTCTCAATTCTGAACATTTGTGCCCCAAATACAAGGGCATCAATATATGTAAAAGAAACATTACTAAGGCTTAAATCACACATCAAACCCCACAGATTAATAGTGAGAGACTTCAACACCCCACTCACACCAATGGACAGATCTGGCAGATGGAAACTTAACATAGAAATAAGGGATCTAACAGATGTTGTGACTCAAATGGACTTAATAGATATGTACAGAACATTCCACCCTAACAAAAAATAATATACTTTCTTTTCAGCAACCCATGGAACCTTCTCTAAAATTGACCACATACTTGGTCACAAAGCAAATCTCAACATATATTTTAAAAATTGGAATAACCTTCTGTATTTTACTGGACCACCATGGTTTAAAGTTAGATTTCAACAACAACAAAAATTACAGAAAGCCTATCATTGCATGGAAACTGAATAATGCTCAACTGAATCACCAATTGGTCAAGGAAGAAATAAAAAAAAGAAATTACAGACCTTCTGGAGTTAAACAAAAATGAATGTACTACATACCCAAACTTATGGGACACTATGAAAGCAGTACTAAGAGGAAAATTCATAACACCAAACGCCCACATAAAGAAGTTGGAGAAATCTCACACTAGTGACTTAACAGCACAACTGAAAGCTCGAGAACAAGAAGAAGCAAACTCACCCAGGAGAAACAGACACTAGGAAATAATCAAATTGAAGGCTGAAATCAATAAAATAAAAATAAAGAGAACAATACAAAAAAATCAATGAAACAAAGAGTTGGTTCTTTGAGAAAATAAACAAGATAGACAAACCCTTATCCAAATTAACCAAAAGGCAGAGAGAGAGAACATCCAAATTAACAAAATCAGAAATGAAAAGGGAGACATAACAACAGACAATTAGGAAATCCAGAGAATCATCAGGTCATACTTCTAAAACCTGTATTCCACAGAATTGGAAAATGTAAAAGAAATGGACAATTTTCTGGATAGGTACTACATACCAAAGGTAAACTAAGACCAGGTAAACAATTTAAATAGAACAATATCCCCTAATGAAATAGAAACATTCATTAAAAGTCCCCCAACCAAAAAAAGCCAGGACCAGATGGTTTCAGTGCAGAATTCTACCAGATCTTCAAAGAAGAGCTAATACCAATACTCATCAAATTATTCCACACATCAGAAACAAAAGGAACATTACCAAAATCTTTTCATGAGGCTACAGTTACCCTGATACCCAAACCACAAAAAGATGCAACAAAGAAAGAGAATCACTCTCATGAATATTGATGCAAAAATACTAAATAAAATACTGGCAAAACAAATCCAAGAACACATCAAAGAAATTATCCACCATGATCAAGTAGGCCTCATCCCAGAGATGCAAGGATGGTTTAATGTATGAAAATCTGTCAATGTAATACACCATATAAATAAACTGAAAGACAAAAACCACATATCACCTCATTAGATGCTGAAAAAAACCTTTGACAAAATCCAACACCCCTTCATGATAAAGGTCTTGGAGAGATCAGAAATACAAGGAATATATATGAACATAAAAAAGGCAATTTACAGCAAGCTGACAGTCAAACTCAATTTAAATGGAGCGAGACTCAAAGCAATTCCACTAAAATCAGGAACAAGAAAAGGCTGTCCACTCTCCCTAATACCTATTCAATATAGCACTGGAAGTCCTAGCTAGAACAATAACATAAGAAAAGGAGATCAAGGGGGTACAAATTGGAAAGGTAGAAGTCAAACTTTTTCTATTTCCAGACAAAACTCCTACAGCTGATAAACACCTTCAGTAATGTGGCAGGATACAATACTAACTCAAAGAAAAAAAACAGTAGTCTCCTATATATGAATGACAAATTGGCTGAGAAAGAAATCAAAGCAACAACACCCTTTACAATAGCCACAAATAATATAAAATACCTTGGGATAATTCTAACTAAGCAAGTGATAGACCTGCATTATAAGAACTTTAAGTCTCTGTAAATAAAAATTGAAGAAGATATCAGAAAATGGAAAGATCTCCCATGCTCATGGATACGTAGGATTAGCATAGTAAAAAATGGCAATCTTACCAAAAGCAATCTACAGATTCAATGCAATCCCCATCAAAATCCCAACACAATTCTTCACAGACCTGGAAAGAACAATACTCAATTTCATATGGAAAAACAAAAAACCCAGGATATCTAAAACAAAACTGTACATTAAAGCCACCTTTGGAGGCATCATCATCCCTGACCTCAAGCTCTACTATAGAGCTACAGTAATAAAAACAGCTTGGTGCTGGCATAAAAACCAACATGTGGACGAATGAAATTGATTTGAAGACCCTGACATTAACCCACACACCTATGAACACCTGATTTTTGACAAAGAATTCAAAACTGTACAATGGAAAAATGAAAGCATCTTCAACAAATGGTGCTGGCATAACTGGATATCAACATGTAGAAGATTGCAAATAGATCCATATCTATTGCCATGCACAGAACTCAAGTCCAAGTGGATCAAAGACCTCAATATAAAACCAGTTACACTGAACCTGCTAGAAGAGAAAGTAGGAAGTAGTCTTGAACGCACTGGTACAAGAGACTACTTCCTAAATATAACATCAGTCACCAGACACTGAGAGCAACAATTAATAAATGGGACCTCCTGAAACTGAGAAGCTTCTGTAAGGCAAAGGACATGGTCAATAAGACAAAATGACAGCCTACAGAATGGGAAAAAATCTTCACCACCCTACATCTGACAGAGGGCTGATCTCCAAAATATATAAAAAAGTCAAGAAACTAGGCATCAAGATACCAAACAACCCAACTAAAAAATTGCCTACAGAGCTAAACAGAGAGTTCTCAACAAGAATAATCTCAAATGGCCCAAAGACATTTAAGGAATTGCTCGATATCCTTAGTCATCAGAGAAATGCAAATCAAAACAACTCTGAGCTACCATTTCACACCTGTCAGAATGGCTAAGGTCAAAAACACTGATAACAGCTTATGTTGGAGAGGATGTGGAGCAAGGAGAACACTCCTCCACTATTGATGGGAATGCAAACTTGTACAGCCACTCTGGAAATCAGTATGGAAGTTTCTCAGAAAATTGGCAATCAATCTCCCTCAAGACCCAGCTATACCACTCTTGGGCATATACCCAAGGAATGTCAGTCATACCACAAGGACAAATGCTCAACTATATTCGTATCAGTGTTATTCATAATAGCCAGAACCTGGAAACAACCTAGATGCCCTCAACAAAGAATGGATTTTTAAAAATGCAGTACATATACACAATGGAGTACTACTCATCATTAAAGAATAGTAACCTCATGAAATTTGCAGGCAAATAAATAGAACTAGAAAATATCATCCTGAGTGAGGTAACCCAGACTCAGAAGGACAAATATGGTATGTACTTACTCATAAGTGAATACTAGATGTAAAGCAAAGGATAACCAGACTACAACCCACAGCTCTAGGGAAGATAGCTGACAAGGAGGACCCAAAGAGTGATTCATGAACCACCCTGGGAAGGGGAAATAGTTGAGATCTCCTGAGTAAACTGGGGACCCCAAGAAAGACACGGAGATCACCCAATGACAGAGAAATGGATGAGATCTGCATGAACAGCCTGGACATGAATGGGAGCAATGAAGGGCGAGGGTCGAGGGAAAGAGAGCGGGAGATCCCAGCTGGATCAAGAACAGAGAGGGAGAACAAGGAATAGGAGACCATGGTAAGTGAAGACCACATGAGGAATTTTAGGGTTACTTCTATATACTATCTTATCATCTGCAAATAAAGATACCATGACTTCTTCCTTTCCAATTCATATCCCCTTGATCTCCTTCAGATTTTTAATCTAGCTAAGACTTCAAAAAAAAAAGAAGTAACCCTAAAATTCCACCAGGAAACTCAGCAAATAAGCTTGGTACAAAATTAACTCATAAAAATCAATAGCCCTTCTATAAACGAATGACAAACAGACAGTAAGAAATCAGGGGAACAACATCTTTCACAATACCCTCAAATAATATAAAATATCTTGGGGTATCCCTAACCAAGCAAGTATCAGACAATAAGATATGCAACCAAAGCTGAGCTGTGTGAGATTAGAGCCTCCTTGAGGAAAATTACACAGTGGCCACCTTCCTTTCTCTAGTACAGGGTAGTCTGCCTCCTTGATAAAGGGGGTCTGTCCTCACATATATGGGTATGCTCCCCAATTGGCTGATGGACAAGAGACTATATTACAATTTCTAAGTATTATATATGAGACAGGATCTTATGTAGGTTGTGATGGCTACTGTATAGCCGTTGCTGTGGGCAGTAAATCATGCAACTGAGACTAAACTGTCTGCCCAAAAAGAACTTCCCTGTGTAAGGGAAGACTGTTAATAATAAAAAGACATGTGCGTGCTATTCTCCACGTTGGCCTTTGACTTGGAAAGGAAAGTGGGGGAAAGGAGTATGGAAGAGCTGGTTTGTTGTTTCTTATGACTGGCAGACTGCAAGGACAAAAGAACACGAGGGATACCTAAAACTCTCCCTGGAATCCAGAAAATTCAGAATCCATGGGAAGAATCAAATAATGAGGATGAGAAGATGGTAGAAGTGATAGAAGATACCCAGTATGTCCAGCCTTCACCAAAGAGGAAGTAAAAATATCAATGTTTTACCAAGCAAATAGAGGCCCAAAATGGGCAACTATGAAAATCATGGAATTGTTTACATATGAACTGCTTATATTGGGATAAACATTTAAACAAGGAATAAAAGCCTCTTCTAGCCTGGATCATGAGACTTTGAGACATGGTGGCTAATGGGATCAGTTGGAGTGCCATGAAAACAGAGAAACAAAATAATCCTTGAGGCAAAGGTTCTATAAATTGGTGTGACACTCAAATAGTCAGCCATAGTTCCCATGAATATCAAGAACAATAGAGAGAGGATGGGCATAACTAAAGGATCTGGTCAAGAGAGAGGCAATATTTGATGCCCACTTCCCTGGGCTGGATAGGACTGTGATCACACAGGAGACCTAAGAAAGAAGTTACTTCAATGTCTACCTTGCAACTGAAATGGGACTTCATTGGCTTTGCTGAGCTCTGTGATGGGACATGGTCCTTATGAGGCCTGAGAGGCTCTTGAAGATCTGAATAACTTTCACTAGCATGTGAACCGGGTTCATAAAGTCCTAAAGCAATCAAGAGCAGTAAAAGAAGAGCAAAGTGGGCGAGGGGTTTCTGTCCAGTCCACTTGAAGGCAAATGTGGCAATATGTGTGTTGAGCCAGAGTTCCTCAGGCAAAAATGAACAGCAAGCCAAGTGCATTGCTATTGAGCTAGAAGACTTTGGAGCCTGAGCAACAACAATTCACAGATGACATAAAGGACAAAACAAGACATACGCTTGTCCTAGGAATAGGCAGTTACCTACCTCCAGCCCACCCCTGGACTGTGGGGCATATCTATACTCTGTGTGGGAGTTTGAATGAGAATTGTGCCATGAGCTCATACTTTGAATACTTACTCATTAGGGAGTGGTACTACTTGGGAAGGAAAAGGAGGCATGGCTTTGTTAGAAAAGGTGTGACCTTTTTGGAGGAAGTGTGTCACTGGAGATGGGCTTTAAGTTTCAAAAGCCA
The DNA here is from genome assembly GCF_004664715.2 of Peromyscus leucopus. Classification (NCBI taxonomy): domain Eukaryota; kingdom Metazoa; phylum Chordata; class Mammalia; order Rodentia; family Cricetidae; genus Peromyscus; species Peromyscus leucopus. Next base: position 81,261,272 of record NC_051068.1, read on the forward strand.
AACTCACAAGGCTGAGGCAGGTGGATCTCTGTGAGTTCAAGGCTAGCCTGGGACAGTCCCAGGACAGGCTCCAAAGCTACACAGCGAAACCCTGTCTCAAAAAACCAACCAATCAATCAATCAATCAATAAATAAATAAATAATAAACAAAAGCCAAAACTGGGCCCAGGGTTTTTTCTTCCTTTTGCTTTGCTTTTTCTTCCTGCTGCCTGTGGATCCAGATATAGAATTCTCAGCCACCTCTCTAGTACCATGTCTACCTGCATGCTGCCTTGTTCTCCACCATGATGATAATGGACAAAACCTCTGAAACTGTAAGCAAGCCCCAATCAAATGTTTTCTCTTATAAGAGTTGCCTTGGTCATTGTGTCTCTTCACAGCAATAGAACACTTACTAAGACACTCTAGGTGAACTTGTTTGCCTAGCACTGTCTTCTTTCTGCAGCCAGGTGGAAATGCAAGGGCCAGACTAGCTCCCAAGGACAAGTGACTTATACTATAACATGGTGACCAAAATCTGTGCCATGTAAGTGGAACAGCATAATCAGATATCTATATCACCCCCTCTAAGGTTCAGGAAAATCGTGGAAGAGGAGGAACAAAAAAACATAGGACCTGGAGAAAGGTGTGGAATGTTGTTTAGTCATTTGGTCCGAATTGAAACATTACTTCTTAGAGAGAAAGGGAGGATCCTAAGACTCAGAAAGTGAATTTAAAAAAGCTCAGGACACTTCCAAAGCTTATAGGATTTGTAAGTCCCCTTCTTAAACTATAAAACATAAAATAATTACTAGAGAGGACACTCTCCCAGCAGCCAGGCTGCCCACAGGTCGTGCTCGGACCACAAGGATACAGCTTTTGTTGAGTCATCACCTACACTGGGGTAGGCCTTCTAGTGATATAGCTGCCTTTGATTCACTCATGCTCCTAAGTCACCCCAGTAAGCTTACTGGATCACTATATTAGACTCAAGTAGAATATTTATATCGGTCTATCATTGCTGGCCTATTTTGAAGGAATAGATGCTTGTTCATATCTCCTGTGAAGTGCTCTAATAATGATGCACTATTAAAACTACACTAAAGATGCCAGTTAATATATGCTGTATGTTAAAAATACTATAAAAACAAAAGGTCCACCTCAAAGGTCCATCTCCTAAGGTAGGTTGGATAGTCATAAGTCACAAGAATAAAATGTTCAGGAAAAGTAAACTCAAAGAATTAATCTACACTGGCTCTATATCATTCCACCTATCTTACAATGAGAAGTTTATGTTAAATAAGCTCAGAGGATTAGAACAATGCAAAGAACCCTGCATCTTTATGCCATCTTTAATCCAGTATGTCACTCTTGAGTTTATTTTCTGGACTTGCCATTATGCTAGAAAAAAAAAAAAGAAGCACCGAATTTTAAGGACATTTAGATAGTTTCTCTAACTTGCCAATAAATAAGTTCTTAAGAGTGCAGGACTGGTCCAGTGTCATGCAGGCTCCTAGGTCCTCTGCATATCGAGACAGTTGTGTAGCTTGATCTGCTAAAGGGGCCCCCTGGCAGTAGGATCAGAATCTATCCCTGGTTCATGAGCAGGCCTTTTGGAGCCTACTACCTATGATGGGGCACCTCACACAGCCTTGATGCAGGTGGAGGGGCTTGGACCTGCCTCTACTAAATGTACCTCCCCATGGAAGGCTTAACCTTCTTGTAGGAGGGAATGGGGGTGGGTTAGGAGGGGGAGGCTGTAGGGGTAGGAGGAGGGAAGAGGGGATCTTTGATTGGTATGTAAAATTAATTAAAAATTTTCTTAATAAAAAAAAGAAAAGAGAATGTAGGAATGATCACTATCATAAAGCACTGCTCTCTCCTACACACATTATGAGCTGGATTGAATATTTTGTATTTATTTCCTGTCTACTGTACAGGACACCTTGTGGGTATGGAGAAGACTTCTGAGACTTCTGACATGTATCTGCCTTTCTTGTTGGCTGAAGAGGGTCTTATGGAAAAGGAATCCCTATTTCTCACTGGCTCTGCCTCTGTGGGTTGCAGAGGCACTGCAGAGTGATGCGGGCTTGGGAATACATTTAAAGGTCAGATGCCGACTCTTATTCCCTCGTCTAATTACAGAGAATTGATAAAACAGTGATCAGAAGCATGGACCCTGGAGGCTGGGGAGGGGGATATAGATTCTATCACATATCAATCATAAGACTCAATCAGTGACTTGATCTACTAAACTTCAAATTCCTTATATGAAAAATGAGACAATTGTGTCTATCTTGTGGAGCCTACTGTGTACATTAAATGACTTGATAAACATAAAACAGAGAACAGAGCCCCTGTAATGTACTAAGAGCTTAAATTTGAGGCATTACCAAAATAGAAACTCGAAGACATACCCATTGTCTAAATGCACGAGGAAAGTGAGATGACTCAGAGACTATGCTCGAGGATGGAGAGCAGATGGAGTGAGTCAGAGACTGCACTGAGCATCTGTACCATGATGTCACTAATCTCGTGACAGGCCAGTTTGAAGTCATCCTTCCCAATAATGGCTGTCAATAGCCTTGGTGCAGTGGGAAGGGGCTTTGACCTGCCTAGACTCAGTGTGCTGGGCTCTGCTGACTCCCCATGGGAGACCTCCATCTGGAGAATGTGGGGATGCGGGGTGGCTTGTGAAAGAGGGCTGGGGTTGGGAGGAAGGAGGATGGGGGATCTGTGGATAGTATGTGGAGTGAGTAGAAAATTTCTTAATAAAGAAAAATGAAAATAAATAAATAAAATGTCTGTCAATCTCAGATATCTAACCAAAAAAAATCATTTTTGGCCCCATTCCATTCTGGTTGCCTAGAAGTTACTAGAAGCAGCAAGGGATGCATTCCTGGGGAGTTGGATATTCCAATTTCTTCCCCTCCCCTGAGGCCAGCTATAAGACTCATGGTCTAGCAGCCTCATTACTCATAGGTGTGAGTATCAGGAATCACAGGATGTGCAACCATGTGTGCAAGTTTTATGCTCCGGGGGAGGTTCATTTGAAATACAAATAACAACCTTCATCTCTGAGAAGGGAAAGTTCTCACCTGAAACTGTTTCATCATCATTCATGCTCCCCAGGGGCCCATATTCTTGTAACTTAACAAAGCTGTCCACAGAGAGAGTTTTTTTTAGCTCTACTGGTGAGCAAGGGAGGAAGTGAATACTAAATCTTAATTACATAATCATTGGGCCATTTCTCATTAAGAGCAGTAAGTCTAAGCAAATCTATATTCCCCTGATATGTAACGTTCTAAACTTTTAATGATGTCCCTTAAGCTTTCAGGCCAATTTAAACAAAGAGAAAAATTATGAAATCTTAAACAGTTGTTCATGGAACTCATGATTAATCATGTAACAACCCCCACACACACATACAAACACACCTACTAGCATAGTCCGAGATCATTCATTGTTAAGAGCTCTTAGCTTAACTCTTTTCTCACACCAGGCTGTCCCATGTTGGAAGATGGAGTTATTGGAAAAAGACCAACACCTCTATTCATGCTTCTTTTTACTAACCTTCACCCTCTAATTCACAAGCATGGGGTAAGAAGCCTTCAGAAAATACATGAGCCACACTTGTAAGGAGCTGAAGGGTACTTCCATACAAGAGTTCTTTCTTCACAGCTCAGCATGTCACAGTTTTGAGATGCCTTCTCCATGATGTTTTTTATTTCCTCAATGACTCCAAAATTGCTTCAGCATCTCTAATAACACCACTATTGCAAATAAACAAATACAGAAATAAATAGGAAGGGTTTCTCAAGATCATATTAATACATCAAGCATAAAATTTGGCCAAATCCACCCCTCATACTCCTCCTTTCAATTCTTTCTTTCCTCTACTACTTTTTCCAACCAACTTTATGTGCTCTTCTTTCTTTTCTTTTCTTTGTTTATTTTTTGCTTTTTACTCACTGAGTCCACTTGGTGTATGTGTGAATCAGTATAGGGACATTCACTGAAGCATGGGTAGGATCTCAGTGGCTGCATTCCTAAAGAAAACTAGCTCTCCACTAGCCATCAGTTTCAAATAGCTCTTCAACTTACAGTGGGACTTTGTTACCCCCCTCCCCAAATCCATGTTGAGGTTTTTGTCAGACAGCTACTGTATTCTTCATCTACACTTCCACCCTCAACCTCATGCTTCTCTAGTTTAAACATTTTCCATCTTTAAAAAGATGTCCACAAAAGCTTTATACCCTTCAAGTTTTCTCACCTCTTACTGGCATTGGATCTATGGCCTGATAATTATATTTAGCAATTTTCTGTTTGACCTTCCCATTCTGAAAATGTAATGTCTCTCTAATTTTTAATTTCATAATTTTCCAGTTGAAAAATTATGTGTCACTATTAACTCTGTCTTTTAAGAATCCTCAACTCTTTTGTCTCATAGCCCACCTGTAACATCAGATTAATATGCATTGATCCAACCTCCTAACCCTTCTACTCTTCTTTGGGTTGCTGCAGAACATAACACAAGCATGCATTCTATATTGGTGCCATTTCAAAAATAGGTCAACCAAACGCTGTGCTGTATGGCAGTGCTCTTATGCATCATAAGTCAGTCTTTCCTCATATTTTCAGTGGTTGTTAAAAATCTTTTACTTCTCTCTTTAATCTCCAGACATTACTGCCATCTCCTATCTCTTAGAAGATATACTTTCTTCTACTTCACACAAAATAGTACATTTTGTGAATTAAAGTGACAATAATCATTCTCATGCCTTAATAAGATAATCTACAAGAATTTCTTTCTTTCATGTATAGGGACTTTAAGTTGTTGGTTTGTTTTTTTTTTCCTGAAAGGGAAAGTGTCTTAATTACAGTTTCTAAGAGACACCATGACCATGGCAACTCTTATAAAATAAAACATTTAATTGGGGCTGGCTTACAGTTTGAGGTTTAGTTAATCATCATCATGGCTGGAAGTTTGGCAGCATGCAGGCCGACATGGTGCTGGAAAGGTTGCTGAGAGTTCTACATCTTGATCCGCAGGCAGCAGGAAGAGAATGGGCCACACTAGTCCTGGTTTGAGTTTCTCAGATCTCAAAGCCCACCCTCAGTGACATACTTCTTCCAGCAATGCCACACCCACTCCAACAAAGCTACACCTCCCAAAAGTGTCAGTCCCTATGAGCCTATGGGGCCATTTTCATTCAAACTATCACAGAAAAGAAACAGTGTCTAGGGATACAGCTCAACAGAAGAGCAACTGCTGAAGATGAGCAAAGCCCTGTGCTCTATGCCCAGTATCATCTCTCCAAATCAAGCAAATATACATTGAAATGGCTTTCAGAAAATGAAAGATAGATATGTGGATAAATAGGTGATAAAGACAATTTTAAACATTATAAATAGAATATAGGTGGAAGGTATACATTATAAGAAATCATTTCAACATTTTTTGTGTTTAAATTTTTCAGTAGAAAAGGTTGGGAACTAATTTTTGTTTTCAGAAACCAAGGATATTTATTTAAATAGTATTACCTAAGGGCTGTGAATTACTGAACAACATATAATAGTAGACTTTAAGTTACATGGTCCAGGTCACAGCACCCTTGCTTAAATCTTCTATTACAAAGGCCTCATTGGTTGTAGATGTAATGGAAGGCCATCTTCATTAGTTAGGTAGCTATCCAGCAGACACAACAGCAAAAGTGTTACAATTTAGAAGATTAACACTAATCCATATACTGGACAAGCTAGCTGGTTCAATATCACTTTAAGGTTTTTGATCTCTAACTTTATCTTAGTATTTTTTTTCTTAAGTGGGTTTTTGTTTAAAATTCCACCTTGTTTTCACTAGTCAGCAGTTCTTTCTTCTCTTAATATTTTAAGATTCATGACTTTTTAATATGTGGAAGCAGTTGCTTCTATTTGCTGCCAAGCACTCTAGATGTTGGGTATTCAAATCATCCTGGTCCAGACATATCTAAATTGATAGGCATTTGGGTTGTTTGGGGTATTATAAATAAAGCTTCTATAAATATGCAGCATGAGTCTTAAAAGATCTTATTAATAAAAACAAACCCAGAGCCAGGTATTGGGGTGAACCCTGAAAGATCAGAGAGACAGAACAGCCAACCTCACCTCACCAATTTCTCAGCTGACCTTATTTCCTCAAACCGGAAGCCTCTGAGTCCTCATCCCAATGGATCTCAGCTGAACGGCTGCTAAAAGCCTAAAAGCTTAACAGACCTAGTTCCTGGTTTTCATGCCTTAAATGCCTTTCTGCTTCCTGCCATCACTTCCTGGGATTAAAGGCATGTGTCACCATGCCTAGCTGTTTCCAGTGTGGCTTTGAACTCACAGGGATACGATTGAATCTCTGCCTCCAGAATACTAGGATTAAAGGTAATTCCAGATAAGTTTATTAAGGTGCACAATATATTGGGGGACATAATATCACCTCATAAATATTTGTATTTAGGTGTGGACTTACGTTTTCATTTCTTATGGCAGATTAAAAATGGGGTTCCTGGGTTATATGGATATATATATATGGTTCATAAAAGTAATTTAGGAAAAAATGGCTCTGAAAAATTTCAAATACGTTCCTGGGAAATTTTTAACTCTAAAGCTTTCAGATGTTAAGATTTCTTGGTTTTAGTGTCTTCATCTCTAAATGATGATAATATTCTCCTTAGTTGACTTAGTAATATAATTGATAGTATAGCTAAATAAACTGTTATTGAAGTAAGATACATAAGAAATAGTTCATCTTTTCTAAAGTGATTAACCTAACCCACTGAAAAATGTTATGTATAAATATAAATTTGACTCTCTATCTCCATCTGGTGGCCTCATATAAAATTTTAGAAACAAATTCTTTTAAAGACTGTAACCCATTTAAAGGTGGAATTTTACACACTACACTTCACAGTTACTAATTATTGGTTTGTACAAGTCCAGAATTCCATATTTAAAAATTGTCTTCCAATATTGATACAACCTGTTGTTGTAAAAAGATACCTCATGATACCTACAGCTATAACCAACCAGGGTACAATGGCTCTTACTGAGGCTTTCTGGAGCATGTAAGACATTTTCTGCATAAACGCTCTAGAAAGTCTAGATATAGGACCATACACAGAAGCTCAAAATATTATAACATTATGTTGGGTTTATTTATTTATTTATTTATTTATTTATTTATTTATTTATTTATTTGCTTTTGTAATTTTACGTTATTCTAACTAAATGTCTTCAAGACCCAGGACTAACATACAGCTGAGATGAATACATTCACATGAGAATATGGTTTTAAAACACCCTAGGACTAAATAGTAAAGGAGTGAGTGAAACATGAATGCCAATCTATAACATATTTTAGGACAAAAGGCCATGAATTTCTGGCTACTCAGTAAAGGTGTGATGTGGTCCAAGATCCATTCAAGTGTATATTTACTGAGCACTTACTGAATATCTCTTATGTGGGTCTGAAGTTTAGTGGATGATTGGGTAAGTTAATTCATGTTATGCCTGGTAGTAACGCCCAGTAGTCTAGATCTGCGTGTATGATTAATTTGTGAAGATGTGAAAGAGATGACTTCAGACTTTTGGGTGGTTATCACTGCACTGACTGAGCAGGCAATCCTAGTATCCTAGTCAATCACTTTCTCTCTCTCTCTCTCTCTCTCTCTCTCTCTCTCTCTCTCTCTCTCTCTCTCTCTCTCTCTCTCTCCTCCCTCCTCTCCCTCCCTCCTCTCCCTCCTCCTGCTGCTGCTGCTGCTGCTGGACTTGTGTACTGACACACCTACAGATCAAATTGTCCACTGGCTTAGTGCCATCTAGAGGATGTTAAACTCTGATGAAGATTTTAAGGAAGAACACCGAGTTAAGAACTATGATGACCTATGAAGCAATTTGGTGAGTGGGTGTGCTTAGATTACCAAGAGCTGTGATCTGTGAATCAGCCAACAGCCATTTCCCAACCAACACTTCAGCAACTTGGCAAAAGATAGAGTCTATAACCATCTCTATCCCCAAAACATGTGCTTACTGAACCTCCAGCTGTAGATTTTAAGGAAGCTAACAATCACAGGGGTAACCATTTAATATCTTACATGTTGACCAATTGTTTTCTATGGAGGGGAAGCAATTTACACTGATATTAGCAACACACATGAGTACCTACGAGATGGGGCAGGATTGTGGTGGTGTCTTTGGGTACACTGAGTTGGAATTCTAGCTTTACAGCCTACTAGTCAAATGTGGTTATAGGGGCCTCCTAAGCTCACTATGCTTCAGAGTCCTCATCTATTTAGAGATAACCAGAGGAAGGTTGTGGTGGTTTAAATAAGAATGGCCCCCATAGGTCTATATATTTGAATGTGTAGTCATCAGGGAGTGGCACTATTTGAAAGGATTAGGAGGTGTGCCTTTGCTTGGTAAGTGTGTCACCAGGGGTAGGCTTTGAGGTCTCAAAAGCCCATGCCAAGCCCAGAGTCTCAGTCTCCCTTTCTCTCTCTCTCTCTCTCTCTCTCTCTCTCTCTCTCTCTCTCTCTCTCTCTCTCTCTCTCTCTCTCTCTCTCTCCCTCCCACCCCCGCCTGTGGATCAGGATGTACCACACCTGCCTGTATACCACCATACTCCTGCCATGATGATAATAGACTAAACCTCTGAAACTGTAAGCCAGCTCCCAGTTAAATGCCTTCTTTTATAAGTATTGCCTTGGTCATGGTGTCTCTTCACAGCAATAGTACAGTGGCTAAGGTGGAGGGCTTTAAGACAGTGTCATGCATATGGATAGTGCAGGGCTGGCACAGAGGAAGTACTTAGAAATTCAATATTTTTATTTGTTTGTCATCTAGCTGCCTTTTCTGTGAATGATTTTAAATTTATTTTACACTATGAAATTACAAAGTCCATATGCGTTTTGAAGCTATAAAATATCCTATTATTTTTAATCCAGTGCTGGATACTTTACATACTGTTGTCCGTGCCTCTTTGTTCTTCATAACTTCACATCTGCTTGCTCCATCCTCGGTCACATCTTTTCACTGATTCTCTTTCCAGTTGTATTGGTCCATTAACCCATCTACTGAATCTTAAATATGGATCGATCATGTTTTTCTTTTCTTAATTCTCTTAATATCATTTTTCATGTATTCCTGGAAAAAATATGTGTAGACAACGTATCTTGAACATATCTATCCCCACTCCCTTAACACTCTGCAAGAATCAGCAACACATTTTCCTCCCAACTTCACATTAAAATTTTCCATCTATTTTTATCCCCCTGAGTCAAATGAGTGGTGCCCAAATATGTATGGGTGAGAGGAACATGCTAGTGGTCACAGGCAAAAATATGGACTCTCCTTCACTCAGCAGTCATCAACAGCCGAAAACCCCTCAGCTAGAGGTTGGGCCTTGTGAACTCCACCCCCACCCATGCCACATTTTTTTAATTTTTTAATCAATTATTAAATTTATTCTTCTCTTATATATTACTTCCTAACTACAGTTTCTCCTCCCTCCTCTCCTCCCAGTCCCTCTCACAGAAACCCCCAACCACTCTTTCTCCATTCCCTTCAGGAAAGGACAGGCCTCCCAAAGATATCAACCAAACATGGCCTATCAAGTTGCAATAAGACTAGGCGACTCCCCTCATATTAAGGCTGGACCAGACAGACCAGTAGGAGGAACAGAGGCAGAGACAGCCACTGCTCCCACTGATAGGAGTCCCACAAGAAGACCAAACTACACAACTGTAACGTACATGCAGGGTGTGTAGGTCAGTCCCATGCAGGCTCCCTGGTTGTCGGTACAGTCTCTTTGAGCCCCTATGAGCCGAGGTTAGTTGTTTCTGTGGGTTTTCTTGTGGTGTCCTTGACCCCTCTGGATCTTTCCTCCCTTTCTTTCACAGGACTCTCCAAGCTCCACCTAATGTTTGCCTGTGGGTCTCTGCATCTGTTTCCATCAGTTGCTGGGTGAAGCCTCTCTGATGGCAGCTGGGCTAGGTAGCAATCTATGAGTGTAGCAGAATATCATTAGGCAGCATTACTTGTTTTTTTAACCAATCATGTTTGGTTCTATCCTAGGTCTCTGACACTAGGCTGTGTGTCAGAGTGGGCTCCCTCTTGTGGCATGGGTTTCAGTCTGGACCAATTATTGGTTGGCCACTCCCAAAATCTCTGTGCCACCTTTACCCCAGCACATCTTGTAAGCAGGACAGACTGTAGGTTGAAAGTTATGTGGCTCGGTTGGTGTCCCAATCCCTCCACTGGAGTCTTGCCTGGTTACAGGAGATGGCAGGTTCAGGCTCCATATCCCCTATTGCTACGTGTCTTAGCTAGGGTCAGCCTTGTAGATTCTTGGGGGTTTCCATTGCACTAGGTGTTTTTACCTCACCCAAAAATACCTCCTTTTCCAGTCATCTCTTCCAGTACTTTCCCCCTCCATCCCTCCACCTGGCCCTCCTGTTCCCATCCCCAACCACCCCCAGTCCATCCAGAAGATCTCTTCTATTTCCCCTTCCCAAGGAGATCCAAGCATCCCCCCTTGAGTCCTCCCTCCTTGCTACTTAGCTTCTCTGGGGCTGTGGATTGTATCATGGTTCTCCTCTACTTTACAGTGAGTACATACCATGTTTGTCTTTCTGGATCTGGTTTACCTTTTTTTTCTAGTTCCATCCATTTGCCTACAAATTTCATGGTGTCATTGTTTTTAACAGCTGAGTAATATTCCATTGTGTAAATGTACCACATTTTCTTTATCAAGTCTTCAGTTAAAAGACAGCTAAGTTGTTTCCAGTTTCTGGCTATTATGAATAAAGCTGCAATGAACATAGTTGAACAAGGGTCCTTGTGGTATGAAGAAGCATCCTTTGCTCAAGGGTGATATAGCTGAGTCTTGAAGTAGATTGATTCCCAATTTTCTGAGAAACTGCCATATTGAAGGAAATCTTGTCTGGTTGCAGGAGATAGTCTGGTCAGGCTCCTTATCCCCCATAGTCAGGAATCTTAGATAGGGTCACCCTCCTAGATTCCTGGGAGTTTCCATTGTGCTATGTGTCTAGCTCGTCCTGAGATGCCCTCCAACTCCAGTTGTCTCTCTCAATACTCTCTCTCTCTCCATCCTCCCCCAACCTGGAACCTCCATTTCTGTCCCCACCCACGCACATTCTACCTATGATATCTATTCTCTTTCCTCTTCCCAGGGAGATTCATGCATTCCCCCTTGAGCCTTCCTTGTTACTTCTGTGCTAGAATTTTTAACTGGCTTGATCTTACATGGGTGCTCTGTGAGTAACTATGGATGCTCTGCGTTCCTGCATGTAACAGCCATGTCATGCCAGAAGACAGCATTTCACAGCTCTCCTCCTACATGTTTTCTCTCCCCTTTTCTAAGATGTTCAATGATTCTAGGGTGGGGGCAGGTTGATAGAGAATTTATTTTTTCTCATTTTCCTAGTTCATTTTCCCTAGGATCCTTCTGCCTTACAGGTTTTATACCTGCTTCTCTTTGGACTTCCCCAGTTTCTTGATTTGTTCTCCTAGAGTTAGACCAGTCCCTTTCACGATAGCTTATTCCCGCAAGTGACCTGTAATTTTTCTGAATCATGGGCTTGTCTTCAAGAATAATGGTGTCTTAGTTAGGGTTTCTTTCGCTGTGAAGAGACATCATCACTATGGCAACTCTTATAAAGGAAAACATGCAATTGAGGTGGCTTACAGTTCAGAGATTCAGCCCATTATCATCACGGTGTGGCATGGCAGCATGCAAGCAGACATGGTGCTGGAGAGGGGGCTGGGAGTTTTACATATTGATATGCAGGCAACAGGAAGTGAACTGAGGCACTGGGTGTGGCTTGAGCATATATGAGATCTCAAAGCCTGCTTCCATAATGACATACTTCCTCCAATAAGGCCATACCTACTCCAACAAAGTCACATTCCTAATAATAGTGCCACTCCCTATGAGCTTATGGGGGCAATTACATGCAAACTACCACAAATGGTTTTCCATGGAAGGCCTTCTAGGACCTAGGAATAATCTGGAACAGTTTGCTGTGATTCTATGGATTCCAATAGTTCCAGGGGAAATGTATAATATATCTGGTCTCTGGATTTCCATACTCAGATTTGCAGTGAAGAGTTTACAAAAGTTTGGATTTTGAATGTCCTTCAAAAGGTCCAGAAGGCTTGCTCCCAGATTGTGCTATTGGGGGGGGGGTCATAGTATTTAGGAAATGAATCAAATGGAGGGTTACTGGGGACACACCCTTAATATCCAAGCTCCTTCTTATTTCTCTATTTTTGCTTCTTGGCTGTCATGAGTTAAAGAGGCCTCGCCCAGTCACCTGGCCTCCACTGTTACATACTAAAGCAATACTGCCAAGAAACCACAGACTGAAACAGTAAGTTAAAACAAACCTTTCTTTATTAAAAGTTGATTGCCCCAGGTATTTGTTCACAGTGACAGAAAATTTACTTACAAAGAGGCCATACATACTGAGCTAGCCTGGGAAGTTAGTTTCTCTCCTCTTACTTTTTATATTGATGCTTTCTTGAAACTGCCAAACTTTCTAGGGCATCTCTAGGCTTTATGATGGAGGACATTAATTTCCTCTCCCACGGACAGGTAACTCTAAGCTTTATCTAAACGGCTCATTGATGGCTCTCTGCCATGCAAAGGACTTAGATTCCATTAGCCATCCTTCTGCTATTAGAATTTTATAATTCTGGCACTTCTTGAAATAACATCTCTGAACTTATTAACCTTTGGATTTCTGCTCCCCCCTCTTAAGTTTTGGACTTTCATTTCTGACAACTGAAAACTTTGTTTTCCTGATTTTACAATGATGCTTCTATTATTTAAATATATATGTATATATGTATATGTATGTATATGTATATATATATATATCTCCAGAACTTCTATTATTGAATATATATACATATATATGTCAAGAACAAAGTGTGCCGTGTATGTGTGTGTGTGTGTGTGTTGTGTGTGTGTGTATGTATGTGTGTGTGTGTGTGTATGTGTGTGCGCGTGCATGGATGAGGTTAATATAGGATGCCTTCCTCTGTCATTCTCCACATCATTTTTTGAAACAGGCTCAGTCACTGAAGGTGAAGCTCACCAGTTCAACTGGACCGCCCACACAGCCCGGGTATGCCTGTCTCTTTCCGAGCGCTGTGGTTTCAGGCACACACCGCCATGTCCAACCTTTATGTTGGTGTCAGGACCCAAACAGTTCTTGAGCTCGCATGGAAAGTGCTCTATCTATGGAGCCACTCCCCAGTACCCCATCTGTTTTTGTGGGAGGGAAGAATCCCACCAAGTTAAGTTACTATATTATTTACATGTTCCAGAATGATCTTCCTAAAATGAAAAACATACTTTCTTCTGAAGTTCTTAGAGAGCATTTACCTGTGCTCAGTCCTGTGTTTCAAGCACTGAAAAAAAAAAATGACTTTAAGTCGAACAGTGGTGGTGCACGCCTTTAATCCCAGCACTTGGGAGGCAGAGCCAGGTGGATCTCTGTGAGTTCGAGGCCAGCCTGGGCTACCAAGTGAGTTCCAGGAGAGGCGCAAGGCTACACAGAGAAACCCTGTCTCGAAAAACCAAAAAAAAAAAAAAAAAAAAAAAAAAAAAAGACTTTAAGATGAATCGTAAATGCCTTATTTCAGAAGTGACATGATAAGGACATAGATGAAACAAGCTCTAACTCTTCTTGGTGGCATCAATGATTGCTAAATTAATGAATTCTGGAACCATCTCTTGCAGATTATTGAGTGTAAAATCATGAATTCTATTTCTAAATAGTTATGAAGTTTTCTTTTCATGCAAATCATCTCAGCTAGTGCAATGAATCAATCTCTGTGGCCAAAGGACCATTTGTCTTGTAAAAAAAATTCTGGTTTCTTTTTCTTTTCTTTTTTGTTTCTTTTTAAAAAACATTTTTTAATTTTTTAAGATTATAATATAATTGCATCATTCCCCATTTTTTCTTACTCTAAATCCTTCCATATACCTCCCCTTACTCTTTTTCCAATTCATGATCTCTTTTTTCATTAATTGTTGTTGCATACAACATATATTCATAAATACACAGCACACCCTGCTCAGATAGTATACTGTTACTTGCATGTGAGTTTTAGGGCTGACCATTTGGTACTGGATAACCAGTTGGTATGTTCCTCCCCGGAAAAGACTAGAAAGCCTGGTTTCTTAGTCAGTGTTTGAAGAACAGTTACTAACAGATGAAAATATTCTCAATTTTTTTTACTCTTCTATATTGTAGGTATAGACATGTTAAATTTTTGTTATCTTAAAAAACAGTGATATTCAAAAGAGTCTACTAAGCCAGTACACAGGTGTATAGGACTTCCTAATTTTGATTAGTCAAACCATGACTACAGATAATCACTTGTTTGGCTCCTAACACCTATCATTGACTTACAAGTCCACAATTTTAGGCTCATGAACAACCTCTGTTAAATAGTAGAGAAACAGTGCACCTCTGTACCTTGGCCCCTGAAGAAAACGGCAATGACACAGCATTTCAGTTACTGCCTACTGGGGATGCTTTTTTCAATACCATGTGTCTTAGTTAGGGTTTCTATTGCGGTGAAGAGACACCATGACCATGGCAACTCTTATAAAGGAAAACATTTAATTAGGGTAGTTCTCTTACAATTTCAGAGATTCAGTCCCTTATCATCATGGTGGGGCATGGTAGTGTACAGACAGACATGGTACTGGAGAGGTAGCTGAGAGTCCTACATCTTGCAAGCAACAAGAAGTGGTTTGAGACACTGAGCAGTACCTTGAGCATATATGAGACCTCAAAGCTTGCCTCCACAGTGACACACTTCCTCCACAAGAACACACCTACTCCAAGAAGGCCACTCCTCCTAATAGTGCCACTCCCGGGGGGGGGGGCATTTTCTTTCAAACCACCACACGGTCGAAAGAGTCTATCACTTATAATCGTAGCTTAAATTTAACAAACAAAAATTCCTGACCCAGCCTCCAAATCTCCTACACAGCCTATTCCCTTAATTCTACATCTAAGAAGAATATCCAAACTCATTTATGGACAAAACACAGGTGACTGGAGATACCAAGGTAGTAATGAAGTGGGATAGGAACAAATAGACTTTTCTCAGGAAAACATCCTCACTGCGGGTCTAGCTAGGTAATATTCTCAGGAAGAAGAGAGATCAAGGCCAGTATTTTGTACATTATAGAGTAAAGCTTACTAATGGGTCATGAAATGTGTGTAATATGTTTCTTCAATGTTTTTCGTTTATTTTTATTAATATACAACTATTGGGTTTTGTTACAAAATTTTTCAAACAAGTTTTATTCTGGTTCTTTCTCTTTGCCCTTCTTCCTCTATCCCATTCCTCCTTTTTTTTTAACCTTCCAGTTTTAATGCCCCTTGTGACATTGGTCCTCTCCTCCCTCCCTTACCCATCCTTCCTCAGCACTGTCTTGCCCCCTGTCTTGGCATCTTGATCTAGTTTCATGGTCTATAGCCACTCTTACACCACCTCATGTACTTAATACGATTGCCTCAGTTTACTAAAATGGCGCTTTATTTTGATTTTCTGTTGCTGTGATTAAACACTCTGACCAAAGCAACTAAGGAAGAAAAGAGTTTATTCTATCTTACACTTCCAGGTCACAATTTACCATTGAGGAAAGTCAGGCCAGAAACTCAAGCAGAAACCAGGAAAGAATATAGCTTGCTGGATTGCTCTCTGGCTCATGCTCAGTTAGCTGACTTGTACAGCTTAGGCCCACCTACCTATGGATCATGCTGCCCATGGTGATCTGGACTCTCTACATCAATTATCAGCCAAGATAATCTCTTAAATACTTGGCCTCAGGCCAATATGATCTTGGAAATGAGGTTTCTTCTTTCCATTTGACTGTATGTTGTGCTGAGATAACAATAAAGACCCCCAGGCAGGGGGATCAGGATTGTCCCTGGTGCATGAGCGGACTCCTTGAACAGCCTTGATGCAGGGGCAGGGGGGAGTGGGGCTTGGACCTGCCTCAGCTGAATGTACCAGGTTCTGCTGATTCCACATGGGAGACCTTGACTTGGAGGAGGTGGGAATGGGGGGAGGACTGGGGGTAAAGGCTGGGGAGTGGGAAGAGGGGGGGCATCTGTGGTTGGTATGTAAAATGAATAGAAAATTTCTTAATAAAAAAAGACCATAATAAATATGAAATATTTTAACTGCAAGTCAAGAAATCTAAGGACAGCTCATGACTATTGAGTCAATGTGTATCTTTAAGAAGGAATTTTAAGGGCTGGAGAGATGGCTCAGCCGTTAAAGGCTAGGCTCACAACCAAAAATATAAGAAGGAATTTTAATTCTCAAAGTTTTAGATACAAACTACAGCCTTTTATGATGATACTAATGAGAATAAAGTGAATCTTCAAAATATAAAATACTTTGAATGAAAGATACAGACTTCCAGATATCAATAAAATGGCATTACCTTTGTGAGACCAAAATGAGCCATCTTAGAAATAAGACCAAAATGCTTTCACCCTAAAATTAAGGCCTAAGATTTCTTCTTTTGGGAATAGGCCATTAGTTACTGAAACCAGTCAGTTCAGATTCCAGAAACCAGGAAGTGTAAAAGTACAGAGTCACAAGATAGTCCTGAGGTAATGCCTTTCGGACTATGGAATGTCCTCTCCCTGGTTTCCAGGGTAACTGACCATAAAAATGTCCCCACCTGAGGGCAGCCAATGAGAAATGGTGGCGGGCAACCACTCCCTTAGAAGTAAGATTAAGCCATGATTTCTAGAAGTCCCTAGAAGCGAGCCAATCAGAATTGTACCCATACTAGCACCCCTAAATGATGTAACCTTGTGATTTTTCCCTTTAAAATCTGAGCTTGCAGATAGGTGGGCACTTCCTCCAGCCTCCACTGCATTGGATGTATTGGACAAAGTCCCTGCCTAGGCTTGTATTGCTTTTGGATATCCAGAATTTAACCTTGCTTTTGCATTCCGGCATGCTCGTCTTTGGTGGTCTCTCTGGGGGTTACGATCTGGGCACAACAACTTTACCAGAGGAGGAAGATTGAAAACCCTGTTAAGAGTATTATTTATTAACTTTGATCATCATCTTCTCACTCTCAGATAAAAGCTTGTAATGATAAAAAGCAAAAAGTAACTGAACATCTCTGTGTGCACCATACAAAAACCAAGGGAGTCAAACTAGTCAAGGAGAGAGGTGAGAAAGAGAAGCAGAGATGAGTGAACCCCACCCGAGGCCAGTGGATCCAGTCACACTAACTTTTCCTTTCCTTGTCCTTCAGTACTTAGATAATGTGTTCTTCACACTCATGCTGCTCTCCAGTGTGGAATTTCTTATATAGTAATGTGACATTGTCTACTTGTATATTACCTTTTCCATCACCTTAATAAAACATCTAGAGTAAAGGACTTTAAAGGTAAAAGTTCATGGATGTTTTTTGTTTGTTTGGCTCAGTCTGTATGTTCAAATTCAACTTGAGACAGACCCAGGACTTTGGAGATGCTGGGCGGCGATGGTACAGAGTGCCTAGTGGAACAAAACTTATTCTAGCAAAGTCTCTAGGCACAAAAGTACAGTGGGTGGGAATCCAGAGGCAAAAACTAGACTACCTGTGCTCAAATTGCAATTCTATCACTTACTAGCTAAGTAATCTTACGAAAGCTACTTAGCATCTCTATGCTCAGATTTCTTTGGCCAAATGGTGATAATTATAGTATTTACTTCCTGAAAGAACTCTGAGACCTAAAAAGCACTCAGCTCAACACCTGTCAAGGGTCTAAATGTTCAATATCATGCCTCTCCCTGCCAAAGACTCTGCACTTCAAAACCTTGAATCCCATCAAGTCTTCCAATGAGAAAGTGTGCGTCCATATCAAGCAAGCTCACCAAAGTGTACTCCTCTTGTCATGTTTTTTGGTCTTTATTGTAAGCCAGAAGGCAGCACAGCATGGTGGTTAAGAGTCTGGACACTGAAGATATTACTTGAATTAAAGTACTTGCTCCATCCTGTGTGATTTTAAGTCAATAACTTAATCTCTCATGCTTTGATTCCCTGCCTATAAAATGGAGGTGGCAGTGAGAATAATCATGCTTCAAAGAATGTGACAATGACATGAAGTGTCCTATATAAAAGCACATAGCATCCAAGCAAGATGGCTCCATGGGAAAAGGTACCTTCAGCCAAGCCTGAACATGAGTCTGATCCCCAGGATCCACATGGTAGAAAGAAAAAAATAACACTTAAAAGTTGTGTTCTGACATCCAAATGTACAGGGGGGGAGAGAGGGAGGGAGGGAGGGAGGGAGGGAGGGAGGGAGAGAGAATATAGTAATAAATTTTAAAGTGTAGTATAGCATATTGCAATTGCTAACTACTCACAGATCCATTCAACATCGTGCCAGCCCAGTGTAAACTGTTAAACATTGATCACTATTAATATGATAAGCTAAGAACCTACAGATTAGAGCCTGTCAGCCATTGTTATCTCAATCTTGTTTGAAGAAATAGGCATTCAAGGAGCCCATCTTAGATGATATTCCCTAGAAAAATCCAATTCAAAGAGAGCTCCAGCCTCAGGCTTCTCCCATTGATGGGTTCCAGGAATCCCATTATTGGGAGAAGGGCCAGCCCATAACCCTAATCTCTTCTTTCCATATAGGCTCTCTGCCTTTGTTAGTCACTGTTTTGAGTCAGGAGAAATAACAGAAGCAGAATGGCAGAGTGGCCAGATGATCCAGGCTCAAATTCTAGGCCTGCTGCTTCTGAGTGACAAGTTAATCTCTCCGTTTCCTCACCAGTAAAATGGACTAAGGCAGGTTCTGCCTTTAAGCTGCCTTGAGTAGTAGATGTGTGAATGTAGTGTTATCTTAGAATGTGCCGGGCACAGACTAAGCACTGCAGATAAAATTGTTGCTGTGTATAATTTTTGGGTGACAAGTAAATATTAGATGTATTTATGGTATGCAGCATGGCAACTTAGCCATGTAGAATGGCTAAATCAAACTATTGCAATATGGATTACTGCACATACTTACCTTTTGGTAATGAGAGCACTTGAAAGTTACTCTCAGCAGTTTTTGAGTGTACAGTCTACTGTTGTTAACAATATCCACCATAATTTATTCTACCTAGTTGAAATGTTTTGTCCTTCGACAAATATCTCTCACCATTACAGTAGTATGGTTATTATTAACTTTACAATGAGTCAATAGCATGGAAATCTACCTGACTAGGCTTGAGTAGTCCCTCCACAGAGATGTGACTAGTGATTATGTTCTTACAATCTACTCATGGTCTTCTCTTTGCAGTCTTGGCAGGTCCTAGTCCAACAGGACACAAGAAAATAAGCCTAGAGGATCAAGGGAGAGAGAGAAGGTAAAAAAAAAAAAATGGCCACTTTGACACTACTAGCAGAAATATCCATCCCTACCTCACAGTCTGGGCTACTATGGGAGTGAGAAATGACTGATTCTTTATGTCCAGGGACCTGGTCCAGTGTTTCTTTCCCATCTGGCAGCATATTCCATCTCTCTCCCCTGTTTTAAGGAAGCCAGTGGGAACAGTATTTTCCTATTTCAAGAGAGCCCAGTTTCAGTTTGAGACTCCAGTCACAGATATTCTCAGAAATCAGTGTTAAGATGAGATCACTTCTACATATTGAGCACCAGAGGGCAGAGCACTACCACAGAAAAATCAAAACATTCAAGATAGGGAAATATCTCGAGAAGCTAAATGCAGCTAAGTTCCCCCCTCGCGGGGAGTGCAGGTACAAGATCTTGTTTATATTGAAATTCTGCTGAAAGCCCTCACCTCAGATCATGGCCCCAAAATGTCTGAATGTGTTCAGAAATTTCTATCCCTAGTGTTCAGACATTTCTGTTGTTTGGTGAGAAAATGGAGTGAGGCAGGAGAGTATAGAAGAGGATGCAGAGGCACAATACTGGGCTGTCAGCTGAACATCATCTCAGGCAAGGGAAGCGCATTTGTAGCTCTGGATGCTGGGTGTGTTCATGTGATACAAAGGGAAGGTGAAGCAAACCAAAGTGAAAGATTCATCCTCTGTTGCTGTCAGATGATCACATTCTAGACCCTCCATAAAGCTCAAGTTCAAGGTGATCTTCAGAGTTAGTTATAGAGCATTTGAGCAGTCCTTTGAGGACTGTCATGAGGAGGTATAATTTCTGAAGTTGTCTTCCTAATTTAACCTAACTTAATTTTGAAGATCGGTTGGTCATGGAAACAAAGATAAGAGAGGAGTTTAGAGGAGAAGGTAATAGCAATAGAACTCTGCACTCGGGGGTGTGGTAGGGATTTAGTTGGCAGGATCACCTGCAGCTATGTTGAGAAAGACCAGAGTAGTCTCCAGGTGCTCCTCCAGTTTTCTGGTATCACTGTCACAACTCAGGTAAACATTATAGTGGGATGCCTCTCCAGACAAGCTAAGGGAGGAGAGTCCTGGTAGAGACACAAAAGCCCTGCATTTAAGGTCCAGTTTGTCCTCGTTGTGCAGCTCTGCTCTGGAGAAGTTACTGAACTGGTCTGGGTCTGTTTCTTACCTAGGAAAATGGCAATTACTCATAGAAGACAGTCACCTACTGAGCAGCAGAGCTGTTTTGTAATCAGGCAGCTGTTTAGGACATTTCTAATGATTCCCTCTCAAGCCTCAGGATGGCATGTGGATGAAGAATGACGACGTGGGGTTGACTTCTGAGATTGTCTTCCAAGGTCATGGCAAGTATAGGATGCCCAATTAGTCTGATTCTGCTCTATTCTCAGATACATGCCCACATTTCCCATTTCTGGAGTTTAATTGTTTCCTTGTGGAACAGGAAACACAGCACATAGGAAGAATTAGACGGACGGACAACTGACAGCCTTGTGAGGGGCTGCGCTCTGAGAACGGGGGAGGGACACTGTGTGCCATCCCCATCTCCCAGCTCGGCAGTGCATTGATTCTTCATTTGGAAGAAATCAATACTGGCAAGCACGGAAGACAGATTTCCTCAGATCCATTTGTCATCTGAGATGCCTTCAGACACTTCATAGACCAGTAGCACATCAGCCCCAGTCCTCCATCCTGGCCACTTAACCAAACAGAGAAATGCCGCAAGAAAGGCCATTTGCGAACTGGAGCTGGGGAATGTCAAAGTTCCGGTCAGAAGAGGGCTCTTTGGAGCCCTCCAGTCTAATTCCTTACTACGGAGCTGTAGAGTTTCTAGCCAAGAAGTGAGTGACATACTCCGGATGACACAGGTGGAAGGTGACAAGGCTAGAACTTGGATCTTGTTCTGTCAATGCCACCCCCACACCATCAGCCTGGGACTGCATCATGAAGCCAAGACTCAAAGCCAGCCATATTTACCATCTCCTATTCTCTAATGCCCAACATGCCTCCACCAGGACGCAATGTCTTCAAGAAAAGGGCTAGCAGTAGATTAAAACATAAGCTCATAGTCAGCTGGACCTGAAAATTTACCAGTTCCTACGATAGATAGATGATAGATAGATAGATAGATAGATAGATAGATAGATAGATAGATAGATAATAGGCAGATAGATTGTATGATGAGAGAGATATGCATTTTTAGTTTATCTGTAGGAGTCTTATCATGTGCTGAAAACTGTTTATTACATGTAAAATAACTAAAACTCAAAATTATGAAAACAGCTCTATGAATCTGATGCTCATCTTACCTATGGCTACTTTAGACTGGAGATTTTAAAGCTTGCAGCCACTGAATGTAAATAATGTAGCTCTGGGTCCCATATTTAGGCTTCTGTACAACCACATTGTTCTCAAAACTCCTTCACTTTCCTGCCACCCAGTACAGAAAACCTAAGCCCCCGCCAGAAGGTGCCCGCACACCTAGATTGTGACTGCACATTGTGTGCTGGATGGTTGGTCACTATCTACCATTGTCTGGAGTCCTGAGAAAGGAATTCATCAGCTCATCCCCGACTCCACGCCCTCTGCCACCACCACCCCCATACCCAGTCCACTCATGTAGATCTCATCCACTTCTCCTTCACAGGGTCATCCATGTGTCCCTCCTAGGGTCTTTCCCTGTTAGCTAGCCTCTCTGGAGCTGTGGGTTGCAGTCTGGCCATCCCTTCCCTCTCATTTTGTATCCACTTAGGAGTGAGTGCATACTATGTTTGTCCTTCTGAGTCTGGGTTACCTCACTCAAGACGATATTTTCTAGTTCTATCCATTTGCCTGCAAATTTCATGATATCATTGTTTTTTACTGCTGAGTAGTACTCCATTGTGTATATGTGCCATATTTTCTTTATCCATTCTTCAGTTGAGGGGCATCTTGGTTGTTTCCAGTTTCTTGCTATTATGAATAATGTTGATATGAGGCAGGATCCTGAGGAGGCTCTCAGAAATCCACAAGGTTGACCCCACTTTGATCTGCTGGTAGTGGTCCAGAGGGTGCCTGGACCAGTCTACTCTAGTTACCAGACTAGCAAATAACCTAGCTGCCATCATAGAGCCTTTGTCCAATGATTGATGGAGGCAGATGCAGAGATCAAGGCCAGGCACTAGGCTGAGCTCTAGGAATCCAATCAATGAGAGAGAGGAGGGATTCTTCAGGTGAGGGACATTGAGATCATGATGGGAGGACGTGCAGAGATGACTGGCCACACTAGTGGAAGCCCATGAACTGTGGACTGGTGGCTGTGGAGCCCCCATGGGACTGGACTAGGCCCTCTGGATACCCAGGCAGGGGGATTTGGATCTGTCCCTGGTCTATGGGCAGGCTTCTGGAACCCGGTGCCTGTGGTGTGATACCTTGCATAGCCTTGGTGCAGTGGGAAGGGGTTTGGACCTGCCTAGGCTCAGTTTGCTGGGCTCTGCTGACTCCCCATGGGAGACCTCAATTTGGGGGATGTGGGGTGGCTTCAGAAAGAGGGCTGGGGGGTGAGAGGAGGGAAGAGGGGGCATCTGTGGATAGTATGTAGAGTGAGTAGAAACTTTCTTAATAAAGAAAAATGAAAGAAAAAAAGAGTTGATCAGCTGCACTTCATTGGGAAACAGTATGTATTACTATGTCACTCCATGGATGTGAATTGTTGCTGTTTATCACTAGAGTCCCTATGACTGAGACTAGCTTATTTTAAAGCTGAAGGACACTGTGTCATTTGGGCAGATCTAGGACAAGCTTGGCATGTGAATGACAGTTTTTTACCCAAAGAATCTCACAGTGATTTGGTTCCACAGTGAGAATGGCCCAGACTGGATATTCTCAAACAGTTCACCACCCAAAATGTTAATTATTCATAATACCCTTAAATACTCTTCTATGAGGAAATGTTAAGTGACACATTAAATATTCATCACGATGCACCCAATGCATAGCCAACGGTAGAGGGAACAGAGCAAATGTGATTTCTGATTATATATCTTTAATTCAAGACACTGCACACCCACAGGAGCCTATGACTCCATCCTATTCTGAAAGACAGCCACAAAAGCCAATTCACAGCAGCCCTTCACATACTGCCAAACTGTCTTTATAATCTTGGCAAACAGTCCTTTCCTTTTTTTCCTCTTTTTTTTTTAACTTCTCAAAATTGAGGTATAACTTACACGAATATATATGTGCACTCATATAATCAACATCTTCATCATGATATAGAATGCTTCTAGCAGCCCAGAAGTTTTCCTTGTGCTTCTTTCAAGTCAATATCCAACCCCACACACACACAAGCAGTCATTACTTTGGCAAGAAGTTGTTTTTAAATCTAACTTGTATTCTTCCTGCTGTCATTGCTTTGACTTCTTATCACTTTAAATTGGAAGCAAGGCCAAGTAGTCATCACTGCCCATTGATTTCAAGTTGGCTGGAGTTTGGAAACATAGAAAACAGGAGGCTTCTGGAGTTGTTCAGGAAAAGATAGTAAGGCTTGAGTGTGGACCAGCTTAGAGGGAGGGCAGGACAGGGAGATCTGCAGGGTGTTCTGTAAGTAGAGGCTGCAGGACTCAAGGTGAAAATGAAGGGAAAGGTGTGGCCAGGTACTGCTTCTTAGAAAGAAATCAAGACCAAATAAACAATTTAAATATTCCTACAACCCCTAAGGAAATAGAAACAGTCATTAAAAGTCTCCCAACCCAAAAAAAGCCCAGGGCCAGATGCTTTCAGCACAGAATTCTACCAGAATTTCAAAGAAGAGCTAACACCAATACTCTTCAAATTGTTCCATGCATCAGAAATAGAAAGAGCATTACCAATATCTTTTTATGTGGCTATAGTTACCCTGATACCCAAACCACACAAAGATGCAACAAAGAAAGAGAATTACAGACCAACTTCCTTCATGAACATTAATGCAAAAATACTCAATAAAATACTGACAAACCAAATCCAAGAACACATCAAAAAAATCACCCAACATGATCAAGTAGGCTTCATCTCAGAGATGTATGGATGGTTCAACATAGGAAAATCTGTCAATGTAATACACCATATAAATACCAGATAAACAAACTGAAAGAAAAAACCACATGATTATCTCATTAGACACTGAAAAAGCCTTCAACAAAATCCAACACCCCTTCAGGATAAAGGTCTTGTAGAGATCGGGAATATAAGGCACATAACTAAACATAATAAAGGCAATTTATAGCAAGCTGACAGTCAACATCAAATTAAATGGAGAGAAACTCAAAGCAATTCTACTAAAATCAGGAACAAGATAAGGCTGCCAAACTCTCTCCATATCTGTTCAATATAGTATTCCAAATTCTCCTGCTCTCGGCTCATAAATGCTGAAGTTACACTCATGTTCCAGCATGTCCAGCTCTGCTAAAGGGTTTTCAAGTGCCTAAGTCAGGCAAAGAAACTGAAACCACACAAAGAGTATGTTTAAAAGGCAGAGCAGTGCTTGCCTTTAAAATATAGCATAAAGTGTACTTTAAAATAAGGCCACTTTTATTTCTCATAAATTAGCATGCCTTTTACTTTAGAAATTTCGTTTATTATGGGCTTAGACCATTTATTTCTGTGACTGTCAAGAAACAAAAAAGGAAAACTTGGTAAGAATGATGGTTGATGAATCACTCTTATCTCAGTCAACTTCTGCTGTGCAATACAAAGAACAGAATTCCTTGTTTCTGGCCTTGAGTCATTCTCCTGACAAGATGACGAAGCTCTGTCTGCTCAGACATTCATTCTCTTTCTGAAGTTAATCTGTATTTATTCTCCAGTCTAAAAAAAAATCTTTGATATAAACACCAAAAACAAACAAACAAAAAAGACTTTCAGCAATTCTAATGAACCCTTCTTTCAAGATTTTAAAGAAAGGTAGATTACCATGGACAGTTGTTTTATAGATAGGTTTACTGATCTAAATGGAAAAAGAATGATTGCTAAACTCACTTTCCTCAGAACACAGTGTCACTAAATGTCAGAACATGGAGCAAATCCCAGAAAAAAATTACTCATTTTCTTATCTATACCATATACTGTATATTGTGACTAGCCATTATTTACTGTGGTCCCGGCAGGTAGTATGTATTTCTCCATACTTATCTTTGTGTGGCTTCTCCAGATCCTGTATGTACTCATGATTGTTCAGAGGAGGTTGGGGAACTGACAGTATGTGTCTCAGGTTTTGCTGGCTTTATTTGAGCTACTTCATCAGGAATCTTTTCAATCTTAGATGCCTCAAAGGAGACATCTGTCCTCCTCTCTCCTCTGAACAGATTGCCATTACCTTAAAATCATTTTATGCATATTCTGGTCTAGCAAATATAAGGCTTACCCTCTTGGTGCCATGCTTGACTGAGAAAGGCATGTATAACAGAAATCAGAAAAGGCCACCTAGGAATTTTTGAAATTCATTATCATAGACTTCTCATTGACTGGAAAAAATATCTCAAAACCACAGTAGAAAACTGAAGTGTGTCCATTATATTATCCATGGACAGGAACTAGTTATGGGAAAATGTATGTGATCTTGGCATTGCTTCCACATTGCAAACACATGTAAAAAGCATACCTTTCATGAAGAGCTGAGGGTGGGGATAATATGATTTTGTCCATACACAATAGAACCATGAAAGAGGATGAGATAGAGAAGGATGTAGCTGGAGTTTTCCTGGTCCTGCCTGGCCCACGGTCAGTACAAATCTCTTTCACCCTCCAGTCCCACAGCTGCTCAGACCCAACCAAGTAAACACAGAGACTTATATTGCTTACAAACTGTATGGCCGTGGCAGGCTTCTTGCTAACTGTTCTTATATCTTAAATCAACCCATTTCTATAAATCTATACCTTGCCACATGGCGTGTGGCTCACCGGCATCTTCACATGTTGCTTGTCCTGGCAGCGGCTGGCAGTGTCTCCCCCTCAGCTTTTCTGTTCCCAGAATTCTCTTCTCTGCTTGTCCTGCCTATACTTCCTCCCTGGCTACTGGCCAATCAGCATTTTATTTATACAGAGTGATATCCACAGCAGAGGGATGTGTTTAGAATATTTGAGATAAATAGCTTGATAACCATAGTGTGACACCTACACATTCTCTCTAGAGCTGAAACAATACAAAGATCATATTCTATTATATTTAGATGTCAAAATTATGCTCAGCATCACAAAAATGCAAAACAAACCAACAATAAGATACCATATCACAATCAGTATGAGAGCCATTACTAAAAGCAAAACATAAAACGGCAATTGTTGACAACGTAGTGAGCAGCTGGATAAAAGGGAAGAAGAGTGGAAAGTAAATAAAGAATGTACTTAAGGGCAAAGAAAATAACCCCTCAACTGTGGTAGATGCTTCCAACAAGAGAAGAGCAAACATTCCCCCCTGGGTCTGAAGACAATTGATCACAAGTGAAATGGGAAAGAAACTCCCTGAATAAAATTCCTGAGGCAGGTATGTGCAGTGGCTTATAAGACTAGTAATCACAGCTGTATGACTCTGCTAGGAGCAGGTCCAGGATTACAGGACCAGCAAACAGCATGAGGAATGAATATGAGCCTCCATTGCTCAGAGCGCTGGCCAGAGTGGTCTTACATCCTTGATGTTATCTGTGGATGAAGGCTCTGGGATACTCTATTATAAAGATCTAATGAATGTCATATGCCTGCTGTAGTTCATCTATCTGAAGGTCCAGGTGTTTGGAGAAGTAAAATCTAGGTCAATTTATATACAGAGAAATACTCTCCATTTTTTAAACCACTAAAGCCCCACTTAAATCGCTAGGCCAGGCTAATAACAAAGGCAAGATTCACTGAGAAGGACTCTCTTTTATTACCTTGTTCACCAATGACCAGTGATTGATTGATTCACTGATGTCCATGTCCATACATTATTCACTCATTCATAGCTCATCATTCATAACCCTTACTGAGTACAGGCATGCTAATTGGGGCTACACAGACCCATGAACATTGATTCAAAGTCATAGAGTTGTGAGGCATGAAAACAAGTGAAAGTTGTGCAGTGGGAAAGAAGAGTGCCAGGAGGGAGGGAGGAAAAAATAAGAGTAAGGAGGGGGCAGGAATAATCAGGAGGGAAGGAAACAGCTGTGGGTGTGGCCATAGCTTATCTGAAGCTGAGAAGAAGAACCTGGGTTCTCCAGATGGGAACAAACAGAAGGGAGATGAAACAGAACCCACAAAGACAAGAAACTTCAAAGCTTTGGAAAGTCAGAATAAGAGCAGTGAGAAGGGTTATAAGAGCCAAGCCTGCCCGGGTAATAATAGGAATTGTTAGCGGAAGTCACAGTATCGACTAACGTTAATTTACTTAGTTGATTAATGACATTTCTTGAGTGCTTGCCATGTGTCAGGCTCTTTATTTAGAAAGGACATTGTTGTGTGTTGTTTAAGTACAGCTATCTCATTTTATGTTTACCGAGGGCCCCAAGAGGAATGTTATGTATAGACTCTGCAGTCTGAAGTGCATGCCAGACCCTCTGAAGGAACTTACAAAAGAGGAGAGTGAATGATGATTTTCAATGATTTTGTGACCTCTGCCTGCATATCCACAGCAGATGGCAGAGGACAGTCCTGAAAACTAGATGATCCTATGTGAAGGTTTCCTATGCATTGTGAGCCTCTCCCTACTCACTCCACCACCCACCCTAACCTTCTTTTAATCTGGAGTCATAGACAGTGTTTTTCTCTCATTGGAGGCTATTGAGCAAAACCCCAGGGAGTGGGAAGTAGGGGGACATGTGGAACACTAGTTTTCTCTTGCTTCAGGGATACAGTTAGATCATTTGACTCACCTTTAAACACAGTCCTCAGTCCCAGCATTTGCGGAGCAGAGGCAGGAAGATCACAAGTTTGAGACCAGTCTGGGCTTCCTTAGCAAGACATGCTGATAAAAAAAAAAAAAAAGATAGGGGTTGAGATGAAAGGAAAAGAGAGAAAACGTGTTAGTGAGGATGTGAAGAAATTGGAGCACATTTTCTCTGTTGATAGGAATGTAAAATGGTGTAGATGCTATGGAAAACAGAACAGCATATCCTCAGAAAAATTAAAAATAGAATTACCATATGATCTATCTATTTCTGAGTGTATACCCAGAATAACCAGAAATCAGAGTCTCAAACAGACACTTGTATTTGCATGCTCATAGCAGTATTATTCATAGTACCCAGAAAGTAGATGGAGTCCACATGTCTTCATCCCAAAGCATTCACAGTCAAGCGTCAATAGCCAGAAGGTAGGAGTGACCCAGCATCCTACTGAAGCTGAATGTCTCCTTTCTTTATTTCTTTTTCTAGAATAAATTTGTTGCAGATATGCTTAATGGTATTGATTCCTTCACCTGACTGACCCCCAAAATGTTTCTCTTGCAGTGTGGGGTGCTGTGGCTACTCCACAGTTCTTCCTTCGGCTCATCTTTCAGCTGATCCAGGGTGCCCTTCTTCTCACGTATGCATGTGAAGCCTACTTATGCTCCCAAAAGGTTGTCCATCTTGCCCCAGGTCCACAGTCTTAACTGATAAAAAAAAATGCTTCTTAGAAATAGTGTCAGCTAATCAGAATCATGGAAAAAGAGCACTGAGAACTGGGACATTTCAAGTATAAGGAGGAGGAGGAGGAGGAGGAGGGGGAGGAGGAGGAAAAAGAGGAAGAGGAGGAAGAAGAGGAGGAGGAACTGACATAAATCATTAAATTTTGAAAGTGCTCAGAGGCTCTGAAAAGAGCAAGTATTTTTTTTTCCAGAGACAGGGTATCCCTATGTAGAGCTGGCTGTTCTGGAACTCTGTCTATATATATGTATATATATATAGACAAGGCTGTCTTGGAACTCACAGAAACTCACCTGCCTCTCCCTCCTGAGTGCTGGAATTGAAGGCATGAGCCACCATGGCCAGGCTAGAGCAAGTATTTTAACTATGGTTAAAACAGAAAGGATTGGTTTGGTGGGCTTAGATCAAGCCTTCTGGGATGTTTCGAGTACAGTATCCCTAAGTACCTCATTGGTTTCTTCCTTCGGAGCTTCTACATCTCTGCCTTGGTGCCCAAGTCGGGAGACTGGAGGGAAGAGCCAATTTGGCTCTTACTGACATTAGTGGATCCTGCTCATTTAGACTGTAGATAAATTTTAGAGGCTGTGGTGGACCAAACAAGACAAGATCATATATAGTTACATACATGCATATTTATATGTACATATATGCATCTATAAACGGCATTTTGAGTGGGGTGCTGAGAATAGTACATGGGATACAGTGCAATCATATATCACATAACATTTAAGTCAAGTGTGGGTCACATTTATGTCAGGGCCCATATATACTTAGCTGAAATATTCCTTCCTCTAATGATGTCATTACCACAGTGACATCACACTCTAAGGCAATGCATTAGTCACCTGTTTGAGGTGTTGCTGGTATGTATAATTAGTGCTACTGTGCCACCAGTCTCATATAATTATATATAGCACATGATCCTTGACAATTATAATAAATGACTCTGCTATTGGTTGTATTTTTTTCTACTGTACTTTTTTAGTCTTAGAGTGTACTCCTATTTATAGAAAGAAAAGAGCTCTGGAAAAACATGTGCTGAATTATCCCTGACATCATTCATCATACCTTGAGCATCATTTTCTCTTACATTTGACTTAACTGTGTGTTGTTTTGGTTCACTGTGGCCTCTAAATGAACCAGATCTGGTGCTAATGTTGTTAGTAAGGGACCACAGTGAGTGATTGGCCTAGAAACAAAATTAAAAATGATTAGGAACCATGAAGTACAAAATCAATGATGGTTATTTCTCTCTAATCAGGCATGTCCCATTTAGCTATGATCTTGAAGAAGAATTGCTAAATGTCAGAAGCTGTGAAGTCACTGAAGGTAACCACACAAACACAGCTTCAAGAAGAGCCTATATCAGCTGTGGAGTAACTTCTGATGATCTGAGCTGAAAGCCAGGCACTGAACTGCATTAGCACCAAGACCATAAGGACAACGCACAGTGTGCTTTCAGTGCTAAAATAAAGGGCAGGCCTGATTTTGACCTTGAATACATTGCAAATACTGGGTGGTTTAAGTGATTATGGACTCATTATTCCATGAGTTAATGTGAAAACACTTAAGAATTTTGGGAAACTCGAGATAAGCTACTTGTGAGAGGGAATTCCTTTCCAGAAGAAATCTGCGGCATGGATGAGACCTCCCCATTCTGGAATGGATGCCTGAAATGCTAGGGGTGCAATAGGCTACTCATCTAGGTTTGTGTAAATAATCCGTAATATCCACCTAAGGACAAAATAACGTAAGGGTGCATTTCTCGGCACCTCACTCCTGTTAAACAACATCTGATGGGAGTGTCTGTATATTGAGCTGCTGTCTGGCTGCCGTCATCATTAGTAACTTCTGTGAAACCAAATGGCAGTGAGGGAAAAGGGATTTGAATTCACCTGGAAATGTGAGATACCAGGCAGAATCAGCTAGGGGTTTCCTCTTCAGCCCCTATGATCTTCCAGAGACTGTGGGAGGCCTCCTTCTTGGAGCTACAGTTAAAGACAGACAGTGGTAAAATTGAACCACATTCCATCCAGATTGCCTCTCCTTCTAGACATGTTAGTTTCTTCTTGGGTTGAGACTCGAGATGTGGTTCGTCTTTGCTGAGAAGTCCTCCTGGACTAGGTGAAGCGCTTCACTTTCAGGCCTCCATTGTCTGTCTACTACAGGAGAAAGAGCCTTATCATGCATCCAGGAAAGAGCCTCACCCATGCAGCAGCAAAGAGCCTCATCACAAAGCAGGAAAGAACCTCTTCGTGAGTCTGGCAGCTGAAAGGAGGCTCTTCTCTCTACTGTAGTCTCCCGTGGTTACTCCTCTGGGCCAGAGAGTTTGCTGAGATTCTCCAAAAAGGATCCTGGAATCCAAGATCCATCTCTCTGTCAAGAAAGTGTCACCCAACCCCCTTCACATTTAAAAGAAAAGCTCTCTTTCCCAAGACCATGGAAATAACTGATAGAATTTTGAAAGCAAATTTAATTTTCAGTAGCATAGCCTTTTCTTTGGACAATACTCAGGTTAATTTCATGAGAATATTTCCAATAGATAATATTGAACATGGCATCTTAACTCCAGCAATTTTGTCACTACGTTTCATAAAAACAGCAGAAAAGGCAAGTTGTGAAGTTGATATCCTCACTCTCATTGAGGAAGAGGCAGGAACCATAGTGCTGAGACCCAAGGCCTGTATCATTTTCTACTCACCAGCAAGTGGCGCCATTATCCACCTTGTCCCAGGGAAGTTGTTTTGTTTTTTTACTCCTGCAGCACTAACTTCCTCCGTTTAGGGAATTTGACTTTGTCCTAGGTGTGATTGGGCTTTGTTTCTTTTTTTCCTTCTTTATTTAGCAAGGTAGTCTCTGCTTTCTCCTTTTTATCTACCAGTCTCTCAGGTTGCCAAATCTTTTTTTTTTTTTGTATTTATTTATTTTATTTTATTTTATTTTATTTTACAATACTATTCAGTTCTACATAACAGCCACAGATTCCCTTGTTCTCCCCCTTCCTGCCCCCCTCCCCTTCCCCCCAGCACACCCCCCATTCCACCACCTCCAGATCAAGGCCACCCCGGAGGACTGAGATTGACTGAGATAGACTCAGTCCAGGCAGGTCCAGTCCCCTCCTCCCAGATTGAGCCAAGCGTCCCTGTATAAGTCCCAGGTTTCAAACAGCTATCTCATGCAACAAGCCCAGGACCTGGTACCACTGCCTAGATGCCTCCCAAACAGATCAAGCCAATCAACTGTCTCACCTATTCAGAGGGCCTGATCCAGTTGGGGGCCCCTCAGCCTTTGGTTCATAGTTCATGTGTTTCCATTCGTTTGGCCATTTGTCCCTGTGCTTTATCCAACCTTGGTTTCAACAATTCTCGCTCATATAAACCCTCCTCTTTCTCGCTAATTAGACTCCCAGCGCTCCACCCGGGGCCTAGCCGTGGATGTCTGCATCCAGATTCCTCAGTCCTTGGATGGGGTTTCTGGCACAACTATTAGGGTGTTTGGCCATCCCATCACCAGAGTAGGTCAGTCCCAGCTGTCTCTCAGCCATTGCCAGCAGTCTTTTGTGGGAGTATCTTTGTGGATTTCTGTGGGCATCCAGAATATATAAGGAACTCAAGAAATTAGACATCAAAACGACCAACAGTCCAATTAAGAAATGGGCTATAGAACTAAACAGAATTCTCAACAGAGGAAACTCAAATGGCTGAAAGACATTTAAGGAATTGCTCAACATCCCTAATCATCAAAGAAATACAAATCAAAACAACTCTGAGATACCACCTTACGCCTGTCGGAATGGCTAAGATCAAAAACACTGAGGACACTTTATGCTGGAGAGAATGTGGAACTCAGGGAACTCTCCTCCACTGCTGGTAGGAATGCAAGCTTGTACAACCAATCAGGTTGCCAAATCTTAATGATTCTGTTTGAAATGTGTATCTCAAATCTTTCTTCTCCCTTTTTAATTTTAGACTTCTAAAGAATATCAAACACATACATATAAGAGGCAAACAATTATTCGCTTTAAAAAAAAAACTGTGGTGTAAATCCCATCTCATCATAACCTTCCCTGGCCCTAGTCCTGCCCCCAAGAGACAGAGATGCTACATAAGCTTCCAGATTAATACAAATATCAACTTGAAGAAGCATGAAGCACAATTGCTCCTTGACTTACATGCAAGGTTGAAGCCAGGTTAATCCATCATAGCTTGAAAAACGTCTTCAGCCTGAGTACATTTAAAGCACTTAATAAGATGAACTTCAGGGCTGGAGAGATGGCTCAGAGGTTAAGAGCACTGACTGCTCTTCCAGAGGTCCTGAGTTCAATTCCCAGCAACCACATGGTGGCTCACAACCATCTGTAATGAGATCTGGTGCCCTCTTCTGGTCTGCAGTCACATATGCTGTATACATAACAAACAAATAAATCTTAAAAAAAAAAAAAAAAGGAACTTCAGAACATCTGAATTAGCCTACTGTTGAGTGAAATCATCTAACACAAAGTCTATTTCATAATAATTGCCACATACCTCCTGTATATGCACAGATGGGTATTTTGTATAGACATTATGGCATGTGAAAACAGAAAACAAATTATCCAAGAGCATTGATGTCATAGTTCATAGTTGAGTACTCATCACCTATGATACCAAGCATTTCAAGAAATTGTCCTATTCTATATTGATGGGCCCCAAAAAGGTCAAATTAAAAGTACAGTTTTTATTTAATAAGTATCACTGTCACACAATTGTAAGTCAGAGAC
>NC_051068.1:81295585-81314585 GCF_004664715.2 Peromyscus leucopus
GAGAGAGAGAGAGCACGCTGGTACATGCAGGTACACATGCACAATGGTGTGTGTACATGCATATGGAAGTCATAGAACAACCTTGGGTATTGTTCCTTAGATGTCATCCATCTTTATTTTGAGACATTATCACTATCTGTCATTTCAAACAATGCATTCTCAGCTTTGCTTAGGGCTGGCAGCTTTCAAAATTTTAGGAGGTGACACCCCTTGGTGAACAATGACACACAAAGTGAGCATCATTACAAAATGCTTCTCCAACCGATTTTTAGGCACTAGATGTGGATAAGCAGGCACCTCCATCCCTGTAGCTGACAGACTGTATTTGGGACATACATGACACACTCATTTGAGAACTCCCAGAAATGCTAGAGACACTGTGAGAAAATGTGCTATGTAAGGTCAGCGGCTGAGTAGGATTGAGTTTCATATGGCATCACAGAATTTAGATTTGGAAGGAACTTTAGAATCACTTCAGCTAACTAAGCATCCTATCCAGAAGTGTCTTTGATTTTCATAGAACAAAAACACATGACACAGCATAATTCAGTCTCCTTTTTCTCCCACCACTGTAAAGTGGATTGTTATGAACCCACTTGATTCTCCCCACCCAATAGCTCTCAGCGCCAGGATTTGTCTCCTCACCAGCTTTCAGGCTCTTGGCTGGAGGTGAAGCCTTTGTTCCTCTCCACTCAGTGTGTTCCTCACTGTCGACACTCCTGCCAAGCATCGTCTTATAGTTTTAATTGTTAGTCTTAGTGTGGGGCGGCGCTCTTCTCTCTTAGAAGGAACACGCATTCATTTAATTTCTAACCCAATTAAACCATGAGCTCATGTTCTGTGAGCCAGAGAAATGGGCTCCAGAGACAAAAGCAGAATAGAAACTGCTAATGTTAACATAATTCCCCCATCCCCATCCAGAGTGACTAACATGCAGTGAGATTATTTGCACTCCAATAGCTTTCTCCAATTAATTAATCAGCAGGTACACATTCAAGAAACAAGCTTTGAAAGATGCTGCAGGCTACTGTCATTCTTGGGAACACTGGGGACAACAGCTCAGAGTTCCAGAAGAGTTATAGACATCAACAGACCCTGATGCTGACCCTGATGCATACACAAGTTCCTGACTTTGGGAAATTCCATTTCACTTCAAAGACAGTGACGTGGCCTTGGAATTAGCAGAACAGAGGAGAAAATCCTACCTGTTCTACTCCTAGTAGAAACAGAAGAGGAACCTGCATCTGCCCTAAAGTGTGACCAGCAAAAGAGAAAGTGGCCACAGAGGCCATTATGAGTGGCAGAGGCACCCTGGGCCTCGTATCAAAAGATGGGCCCTGCTCAGTGCGTGGGAGGTATTTGAGTCAGTCCCTCTGGCCTGCGGTCTTCAGTTATCATCTCTATGAAACAAGATGACTATACTAGAGGACCTCAAGGACCAAAGTGTCCCTGGCATGTGTATGCCAGTGCGTGACCCTGAGGCACTTGTGAGTGCTTCTCGCCTTCCGTTTCTCTCCTCTGCCTCCCACCACCACTTTCTGACAACACAGAGCATTATCACAGGGGAAACATTTCTTTGAATTTGCTGTCAACAGGTTATTAGGGATTTAATGTGACCAAGCAATTGGAGAGTCAAGCCTCTGACCTGGATTAAGAAGAGGGAAACAGATAATGCAACATGGTACAGGCTGGAAAAGAACGGGGCATGAGCCCAGGGAGTCAAGCAAAAGAACCAGAGACATCTAGATTTGATAGAATGAAGAAAAAACCTTAAAATTGGAGAAAATTCTCCTGATCAAGCTTATTAAAACTGAAATCTCTATCAGGCTCCTTGTTCCCTGGGCAGAAATCAACAAGGAAAATGAGCTAAAAGGAAAAGCAACCTTCACAGGACAACAATACAAAAGGATGAAAATTTGTTCCTCGTTAAAAAAATCAAGTCCCATAAGATAGGCCACAGGCTAAAGAAAGGAAATATCCCAGTGAGATCCTCGGGTAATGGAGGTTCATTGTGACTTCCCACAGCACATTGCAGGGTTAGGGTCCCCCCAACACACACACACACACACACACACACACACGCACGCACGCACGCACGCACGCACGCACGCACGCACGAGCGCGCGCGCGCGTTTTTTTACTGTTGGATGAGTCTATATTATAGAAAATTGTCAATTTATGTTTGAATAATGAAGAAAGGAATTTATTAACTGTCCCAGTTTGCTTTCTGTTGCAGTGGTAAAACCAAAAATTTATTTCATCTTATACTTCCAGGTAGCAGACCATCATTGACGGAAGCCAGGGCTGGACCTCAAGTCAGAAACCTGGAGGCAGGAACTGAAGCAAGGAGCATGGAGAAGTGCTGTTTACCGACTTTCTTGGCCACCTTTCTTAACATAGCCCAGACCTACTGCCTAGGGATGACACCACCCACAATGGCCTGGGTCCTTCCACATAAACTAACAATTAAGAAAATGCCTCATGTTTGAGAGATGTCTCAGTGGTTAAGAGCACTTACTCCTCTTGCAGGGGATCCTGGTTTGGTTTCTAGCATCCACATACCAGTTTGCAACCACTCATAACTCCAGTTCAGGGAATCCAGTGCCCGCTTCTGGCTTCCACAGACACTAGTCATACACTCAATGCACTTTTATACATGAGGACAAAATACATATAAAACAAACCCTTTTGTATTAAGAAAAATTTTTCATTCATTTTACACACCAATCAAAGATCCCCCTCTTCCCTCCTTCCACACCCCAGCCTCTCCCCCAATCTCCCCCTACAAGAAGGCAAGGCTTCCCATGGGGAGACACATCCAGCAGGGGCAAGTTCAAGACCTTCCCCCTTGCTCAAGGCTGCACGAGTTGTCCCATTACAGGTAGTGGGCTCCAAAAAAAACCCCTAATGCACCAGGGATGGATTCTAATTCTACAGCCAGAGGAACCCCAAGAAGATCAAGCTACACAATTGTCTCACCATACAGAAGGCCTAGACCAGTGCCATTCAGGCTCCACGGCCATTGATCCAACTTTTATGAGTTCCCACTAGTTTGGTTTGGTCATCTCTGCAGGTTTTCCTATCATAATCCTGCTGCTCTTGCTCATAGAATCCTTCCTATCTCTCTCTCTCCTACAGGATTCCTGGAGCTCTGCCTGGTGTTTGGCTGTGGATCTCTGCATCTGCCTCCATCAGTCATTGGAGAAAAGTTCTATGATGCCTGAAATGAACTGGCTTGCCCTAGTGATCAGATCGATAAATAAACCTTTTTTTAAAAAAGAAAATGTCTCATACACATGACCACAGGCCAGTCTGATGAGGGAAATTCCTCAACTGAGGTTCCCTCTTCCCAGGTGACTCTAGTTTGTATCATGTTGACAAAAACTAACCAGTACATTAACTATCCAGATTTGTAAAGAAATTTAAAACCCATCCACTTATAGGGGTCTGCACTGCCCTACAATAGGACAAGTGCTCCATTCTCTGAAAGTATAAGTATTTCTTTTTAGGACTTCTGCAAATTCATTCTGTGAATAAATCAGATAAGTACATCTTGTACATTTAGACCTTCTTCTGAGAGCCTCCTGAGAAAGAGTGAGGCTTGGGAAAGAATTATATAAAGACAATTTTACTATGTGTTGTCACCAGTCAGCCTGAAATACTGAGAAGCAAATGTTTTCAATCATCCTCCATGGCATGGAAGGCTTATTTTCCCACAGCTGTGGGAAACAAAAACAAGTAACTGATTTCTTTCCTGAGTGAGCCAAGTTCCCACTGCAAACCTTATCAGAAAAAAAATCCAATTAAAGTCACATGTTCTTGTTTAGTGGTCTTTCATACATGAAAGACCATGTTCTGGATTTTGTCTTGCTTTTTTGTCTTGCTTTTTCTCATGATAATCAAGAGAGAAAGCTCTCCATGTATGTACAGATGACTACCATACAAAATTGTGACAATGTATTTATTGCTGAGTTAGGATATTTCAGGGAAGTGATGTCAAAAGCAAAATTTTGGTGAAAACATAAACTTTGGTTCTTCTATGGCCATTTCCCACATTAAGCATCTTCCTCCTCCTCATTGCGGGTGGCTGTATTGCATTTCCTCGATGTCTAGGGATGACAGGTGGATGAGAACAGGGAGTTTTCATGCATTGCAAAAAAAAAAATGGTCATTGTACCTTTTTGAAGGAGCAGAGTTTGGAAGGTTAGAAAAAAGGAATGAGTCAGAAAAGCTTTTCTCTGTAGATTACACATATCAGAGGAAAAGAGCATCATAGGCAACTGATGTCCATTCCCAGACCTTCCGTTAATGCCCCAGATATGTTCTGCTCTTCCACAGAGAAAGCACACTTGGGACACTAAACAGTAATGGATATCAAAGCACCCTTAAGAAGACAGCTGAAAAAGCATATTTCCAGAATTGTATTTCATACAGACTCTGAGGCTGAGGGAATGAGTCCCCTCCTTGCCAATTTCTACCTGCCTTCTGAGGGGTGGGTCCATTTAACTGTGGACAGCACAGTAGCCTATACTGTACTGCATCATCGTCTTAAGTAGTTTGTCTCTATCCCTTCCTTGTAGAGCAAAATGTGGTTAAATGGGCCCATCCCTCGGAAGGCAGATAGCAATTGGAGAGCACCACTTTCTCAACCTCAAGGGATTATGAAAAAAATAAGATTTGGGAAATATTAATTATAACATAATATTCTTACAATAATCCTCAGTTTCTCCCCCTCCTCTGTGGATTTGAGGGCCTCCTCTTCCAGATGGCATAGCTTCAAGGTGAGGTAGATGACAAACAAAAATCTAATTGTGACATGAAAAATGGACTTCTACTGTATGAAGTCACCAATATGTTGTGCAGTCAGCATCAGCACCTTGAGTCCTTCGCTATCCATGGTTTTGTGTTCCATGAGATTCATACTATTTTTATTAGGTACATTGTTAATAATTTTCTTTTTATGAATTATTATTGTTAATCTTTGGCTGGACTTGAGTTATCAATTAAACTTCATCCTAAGTGTGTATGGAGGGTTAGAAAGCATGTCATATGTGGGAAGCATAGCTCTTTTCAGGCCTCCATAGAATATCTTGGGCCATATCCAACAGAGATGAGGAGAGACTATTGTGGTTCCCTTGCTGAAGACTGACTCTCCATAACTTATTTACTTTATATAATTGAAACTCTGGACTTCCTGACCACAGTACCACTTCCCTTACCCCCGGCCTCCATCAATCACCTTCCAACTGTCTGTTTCTATGATCTCAGCTACCTTAGATTTCACAATAAAGGAGATTGTATAGCATTGCCCTCTCTGCATCTGACTTGTTCCACTGACTTTACAGGTTCTCCCACATTATTTAAACTGACAGTTTCTTTTTTAAGGCCAAATAACATTGACATATTTGATATATGTGTATATAAACTATATATATCATACATATCTATCACATATACACCCTCTAGTCATCCATATTTAGGCTGTGCACATATCTTAACTGATGTGAATATGGCTGAAATGGACTTAAGAAAACAGCTCTCACTTTGATGTACTGAGTTCATTTCTTTTGAATTTTTATGCAATAATGGAATTCGTGAACTTTAAGGCAGCTCTATTTTTAACTTCTTTTAGGACCATCATACTGTTTCTTATAATGGAAACAATAATTTTGCATTAAACTTCATCCCTACCAAGAGTGTACAAAGGGTATCTTTTGTTCACATTCTTGCCAATACTTGCGATCTTCCATGGTTTTGTTAATAGCTATTCTAACAGTTGGTTTCTGATTGTGGGTTTTTGCTTATTTGCTTGTTAATTTGTTTGTTCATTGATTTGTTGGTGTTGAGGCACTAGAGAATGAACCAAGGCCCTTACAAATGAGCCTAGGCAAACACTTTTCCACTGAGCTATACTCCCAGAACTGTTTGACTTTTTATTTTCAGATAAGGTCTCACTAAGTCACCTAGACAAGCTTTGAATTCACTCTGTAATTCAGGTTGGCCTTGAACTTCCCATCCTCCTGCCTCAGCCTCCCAAGTAGCTGGAATTACAGGGCTATGCTGCCACGTTCATTTGTCTTGTTTTGTTTTGCTTTGTTTTGCTACTTTGCTTTGATTTTGAGACACAATCTCACTGTGTAGCACAGGTTAGTTGTAAACTTTATATAGCCCAGGCTGTCTACACACTTGAGATCCCCTGCTTTGGTCTCCTGAACAGTGCTTATTATGATTTCAATTTTCATTTCCTTCATGATTAGTGATAACAGTTATTCTTCATATGGCTTTTGGTCACTTGTATGTCTTTATGTTTTAGAAATGTCTAATTCTTATACCAGTGGGAGGCTATATACAGCAAATAATTTAGTCAGAGTGGGACACGTGCTTTTAATCTCAGGATATTTATTTTGATGTTTGTGCTGCTGGCTCACTGGAACACAGAAGAGCAAGACACCATGTGAAGAAAAAACAATAAATCTTCCTACCAAAAGTCTTCCTGAAATGAAATCAGAACCCACAGCGGTGAGAAACTGTAAGACTAAAAATGTCAGAACCTTTTTAAAGCTCAGTTGGCATCAGAAACTCGACAAAATGGCACAGGAAGTGTGCCCAGCGCAGAGAAATGTGCTGCCATGCCTCCCTGAACGCATGGAGGTTCACAGTAGAATTGTTTCCGTTTCTATCCCTGTGGCTCTGATAGTATACTCTGACAAAGGCAACGGGAGGGTGGAAGGCTGTATTTTGGCTCAGAGTTGAGATACAGTCAGTCGTCACAGGGAAGGTCAAGATAGCAGGAGTCTGACGCAGCTGGCCGCATTGTGTCCACCATCAGGAAGACACAATCAAAATGAGTCTTCCCACATCAATGAACAGAATCAAGATAACTCCCACAGGTATGCCCCAGAGGCCAATCTCCTAGAACAGTGGTTCTCAACCTTCCTGACACTTCAACCCTTTAATACAGTTCCTCATGGGGTGGTGACCCCCAACCATAAAATTATTACATTGCTACTTCATAACTGTGATTTTTGCTACTGCTATGAATCGTAAATGTTCAACCTGCCAAGGGGTCAACACCCACAGGTTGAGAACCACTGTTCTGGGTGATTCTAGATCCCTGTCAAATTGATGATTAACACTAATCACAAGTTACTATAAATGCGATGCCAGTGGAAAACGCATTCAGCCTAACTCCACATTAGCAGGCAGCACATCACTTGGGAAGTAAAAACATTAGGCGAGCTAGAGATCTGGCTCAGAGATAGCATACTTGCCAAGAAATGTGAACTAAATGTTTTATACCAGAAAGCTCATATAATCTATCTGTGTTATTAACATTTATGCTCACAAAGTAACTTTTTGAAAATAAAAGCAATTATATTGAGAAATTATAATAAGGCAGGAAACGACATGTCTTTGGTTAGTTTCAATGGAAATAATTTTTTTTTTTTTGAGACAGGGTCTTGATCTGTGGCCCAGGCTGCCTTCAAAACCACATTGGAGCCCAGGTTGTTCTCATTCATGATCTTCTTGCTTCATTCTTCTTGACACTTAGTATCTCCATGTCAAGCCATAACTACAGTAGTTTGTGAAAGTTTTCAACAGGAGCAAATGTTAATTATGTAACTTGATGTTAATTTTCTAATGGAATCTCAAATATGGCCTTAGAGGCTAAATTATTTAATTATGTGCTAATAAATAAGTGATGCATTTAAAAAGAAGTATCTAATACCTATTTTATAGTCAGGTTATTCAGGCAATTTTGCTATGGAAGTGTATGAGTTCTCAGACTAGGGCAAGGAAGGCCTTTCCTTATGTTTTCTTCTAATAGTTTTATAGCTTTGTGTTTTACTTTCATGTCTTGAGCCCATATTGAGTTGCATTTTGTTCATGGCATGCAATAAAGGTTTATTTTTACTTTTCCACATGTAAATATCTGATTTTCCCAACAGTATTTCATAAAGACACTGACCATACCCAGTTTTGTGCTCTTGGCACTTTTCAGGTACCACTTGATGACAGATGCATGGTTTTCTTTCTGGATTCTCTGTTCTGCTCTATTAGTACCTGATTTTAGGACAATATTGTACTGTCCTGATTACTGTCGGTTTGTGATACATTTTGAAACACAGAAGTGTGATACTTCCAACCTTTCTTTTTCCTTGTTGGTAAAGATTGATTTGGCTATTGTGGCTCTTTTTGTGGTTTCATATATATGTTTTAGAATTACTTTTTCTGATTCTGTAATGAATTTTGTGGTAAGTATAATTCTTCCAATAAGAGAGGACAAGTTTTCCTTTCCATTATGTTGTTTTAATCTCTATTTTTTTCACTGCATAAAGTATTCTGTACCTTTCATCTATTGGTCATACATTTGCTGCTTAGAGCAATATAAATACATCTTTTCTACACAACAATGACTCAAATTGTTGTGTAGAAATTTGTTTATGTATTATATCTTTCCAAAGAATGAAACATACCATTCCAAATATAGCTGCTGAATTTGATATTCAAATATACCTCAGAGTTTCTAGGAGGCAAAGGCTAAGTAGAAAATAGGATGGTTGTATACAGCTCTACATGTCAGGAAAATGGATCATCATATACACACACAAAAAAAACCAAAAGTGTTTCTGGATTTTTTGCATCTTCATTTTACTTTTCTAATAGCATTTGGCTTATCACTGTCTTCCCTAGGCTGCCATACACAGAAACAACACAACCCTTAACATATGGTTTGCCAAGAACAAATTTTTGCAAGAGTGAGTTGGACTAAAAAGCTAATTCTTGAAGTTTTGTGGAGCAAGAATGTGCAATGTTTTACATAAATTATCTGTAGTGCTCACAGTGTCCCTGAGAAATGACATAAATATTTTCATTTCACAAGTGAATGAACTACTAAATTAAGTAACTTCCCTGATATCACATACTAATTCCAAACCCAGGCCTAACTGGACCCAAATCTTGCATTTTCTCCATTAGTCAACAGCCAACCTCAAACAGAAAAATATTATATAATTTCTAAAGGTGTCTTGCTGAAAACCACAGGCATATTGAGTCAGAGAAAGAATGTCTCTGAATGTTTTGCA
Source organism: Peromyscus leucopus (assembly GCF_004664715.2). NCBI lineage: Eukaryota > Metazoa > Chordata > Mammalia > Rodentia > Cricetidae > Peromyscus > Peromyscus leucopus. The sequence continues at coordinate 81,304,672 of NC_051068.1, forward strand.
TCTGACATTTTCTTAAAAACCAACACTGGGAACTGTTTTCATCTTCTCCCTGCATCTTAAGGAATCCTAGGCGCACATGTGAGCCGGGGGTGGTTTTGTTTTGTACACTGCCGCAATTACTCATTTGGGGGGATGCACTCAATACAAATGGGATTTGGAGCCACTGGGCTTCATCACGTGCAGGTGCATTAAACCAAGTCTGAGCTGGCAGTGTTCGGTATAGAGATTTACATCTAAAACATGTATGGAAAACGTAATAAAACCTATGAGATGTTACAGACGTTGGGAACCTTTTCTCCCTATTGATTAGAGGGCTCTCTCAGACCAAGCCTTTCCATTCCATTTCCAGGACCACTCACTACAGCCAGACCCTTGTTATCTCTCCCCTATAATGCATGATAGCTTCCTCCCATCTGCCCTGCCTCAGGCCTCAGACCTCTCACCCTAATCGCTTCCATTCTTACAGCCTCACCCAGTGCTGTCCTTCAAAATGATCCCATCAGTCGCTTTCTCTGTCAGTTCTCATTGCTCCAAAGATCAACTTAAAGTCTTGTAACAGGGCACACCAGGCATTTTACTAGCCAACATTAACTTGTCAGTCCAGTTGATTTTCCTGTCCAATCTCTCTTCTCTTCCAGTCTCACCAATATATCTTGCTCCGGCCACTCTGACCTCAACACTCCACACTGTGGCTTTTCACATATTATGGTGACCCATATATAACATTAGAACAAATCATGTTGATTAAATCTTTTATAATAATGTTTGGCTTTTTCTTCTGATAAAATTAGCATATGAATTACAATTTAAAACAGATGTGGATTAGTAAAAAGAGTAATTTAAGAATCACTCATGCTACAGCCATCCAGGAAGAATTACTGTTGTTAACATTTGGTGTAAGGTCTTTCACACACGAGAAGGTGTACTATTTTTTAATTCAACAGTATATTTTAAGTATTTTCTGTGTATTAAGTTTTATCCTAAGACATGAATGACTATGAATCACTTCATTATGTGTATATACAATAATAAATTTATCTATTTCTATTTTTGGACATCAACGTTGCTACTATTTTTTATATATTCTAACAGCTACCAAGTACTCTGTGCCAAAAGGCCCTCCTAGAGGATTATACTAATTTCTCATTAACTAGCCATGTGTAAGAGTGTCTGTTTCTCTGTGATTCTTACTAACTCTAAGCATTTAGATTGTGATTTTAAATAAAAAATATAAAGATAATCTACTGTATTTTTTAGTTTTAAAATGATCTATTTTCAGGATACCAATGAGCATTGCATCATTAGCAATGAATGTAACCAAAAATAAAAATCTGCTGATTCATCTGAGCCTATGAACATGGGCTGTTCTCTTTGTACTCTACGTGATTTCTGAGGAGAATGGGTATATCACATTCATGATGTTTAATGACCCTGACTCTCAGAATCCCCTACCTCTCTCCTTTCTGTGAATCACTGCTTTCCTGGCCAACTCTTTATAGTGTTGATCTGGTGTCTCCCAAAAGGCCCATGTAGTAAAGACCAAGTACCCAGCTTGGTGCCACCGGAAGGCAGTAAACCCTCCGGGAAGTAGGGCTGCTGGGTGTCTTCAGGTGAGTGGGGCATGCTCTCAAAGAGAGCTATGGGCTTCCTTTCTCTTCCAATTCTCAATCAGTTGGGCTTCTGCCATTATGTGCTGCCTTGACACAGGCCCCAAATATTCAGGTCAACTAAGCATGCATGAGACTTCCAGAAATACAATCTAAAATAAACCTCCTTACGGGTAAATTTGCTCTGGCATTTAGTTTCAGTAATGGAAAACTGACTTGCATGGGCATTTGAAGAATGCAGAACCTCCAACAAATGAGGGCCAGATGTTCCATGTAGTTCTTACTATTAATTGTCACTCAGATTCATAATCAGTCCTTTGGGATAAGTGTGCTAATGAGTTTATATCCAGGAAACTTACTGCCTCTGGCAAAGGATTTCCAAGACTAAAATTAGGGGCAAAATCCTAGAAGATTCCCAAAGCTACCATCCAAGAATTACCTGCCTGGATGTTCAGTATCTGTGTGGTTGTTTTAGTGGATTTCTCAAACGCATCCCCGGAAACTTTGATTTGGGAGGCCTGAGATAGAATCTGTACTTCTTGAGATTCGATAGCTGATTCTGGCATAATGTAAAGACTAGAAAGCAACTCAAATCTTCATCCTCCAGAGGCCACCCTAAAGGATCTGAGGGCCTACTCCAAACAATGTCATTGTTTAGCTCTTTTGATTCTTAAACTGCAACTGGTAAACCTAAGGGTAGAAGAGCTAATGCAGCAGGCCTTCACTATGTTGCAGGCACTTTCTGAAGTTTATCTCATTCTGTCTTCACATTCCCTGAGTCCTAACACTTACAGAACAATAACAACTACAGTGTGGCTGCAGGAGTTCTTTAGTCAGAGCTTTACTCTTCACTACACCTTAACCTAGCTGTTTCGAGAGACCATGTAAAGAGAACGTAGAGGTAAATGTCCTAATGGACTTTCCAGTGAGCCACATCCAGATGTTTAGTGTTCAAAGCAGTTGTATGATCTGGGGAAACACTGTGTATGACTTGAAACCTATTATTGGATACAAAGAAAATCCCAACTCTCCAGAAACTTGTCCCTATCTGTTTTGCTCTGTAAGTACCCTATGGATTCTGAGAAAGCTACTGCCAACTGTAATCCCAGATTGCTTCTGTAGTGGCCACAACTAGGGCATCAATTCTGAAAGTAAGACTTGGTTTCAGAATCTCCAGACCATCAAAAGCAACCACACTCTGCTGAAAATGGGAAAGTCCCAGTCAAAACCTACCACCCAGCCACAACTCCAGTTCCAAGCTAAAGCACTTGTAATTTCAGAAATACACACACAGAGAAATTGAGAATAAAGCCCTGGATTGTGACTTAATCAGGAAAGTGGTCTTTGGACCCTTGAAAAGATGGGACTTCCAAAATGAAGATGTTAGGCAGCAATTTGGCAAGTGGAGCAAAGCCCCATGCATTGCTTGAGTATCACGGAGCAGATGTATCTTATCAATAAAACAGAGTGATAAGATGGTAGGCAGGTTCGATCTCAGGCAATGGCCATCATTAGGAATGTAGTGGGTCTCACTTGTCTTGCCCATATGAACACAAGGCCTTTGGCATGCCATGGAATTAGGACTATTTTACTCATCCCAAAGGCAGTGTTGGGGAACACTGTCCTCTGAGCATAACAATTACCAGCTTAATTGGCAACTGAGATTCCTTACAAGAGAACAAGACCCAGTCTGCTGATGTTGCCCCATGGGATGAGAAGATGGGAAGGGTTATTTAATCCTCATCTGAGATCCTAGCCACTGTGGCAGAATATTCCTTTATACTGTGTGAAGATATGTCACTGTGATTGGTTTAATAAAGAGCTGACTGGGCCAATAGCTAGACAGGAAAAGGTTAGGCAAGACTTCTGGCAACAGAGAAGACTTTGGGAAGAAGAAAAGCAGGGTTGCCAGTCAGATACAAAGAAAGCAGCATGAGTGGTACAGAGAGATGAGGTAACGAGCCCCACAACAGAATATGGATTAAAATTAATGGGTTGCCGGGCGGTGGTGGCTCACGCCTTTAATCCCAGCACTCGGGAGGCAGAGCCAGGCGGATCTCTGTGAGTTCAAGGCCAGCCTGGGCTGCCAAGTGAGTTCCAGGAAAGGCACAAAGCTACACAGAGAAACCCTGCCTCGAAAAAAAAAAAATAATGGGTTAATTTAAGTTATAAGAGCTAGTGGGACAAGCCTAAGCTAAAGCCAAGCTTTCATAATTAATAATAAGTCTCCATGTTATTATCTGGGAACTAGTGGTACAGAGAAAGATTTGCTCTCTCATATGCCCACCTCTTTTGCCACCTTCCTAGCTGTGTGTAATTTAGACCCAACTGCCCCATAGTCTCAGCAAGTGCTACAGCATATAGAAGGTGAGGGTCAATTGAAGATGGCTATTGGACAGTCATTGCCACCCTGAGGTGAGATTTTTTTTAGTGATGTAGCTTTTGGGGAGGTTTCTCACGCTTCTGTGAGTGATTCCAAGAAATTCATTGGTTCACCAAGCTATCTAGACACGGGTGAAATAATTACTTGGGGCTGTTCTTGGTATCCTATCTGGGATAAATTGACATAGTTAATCCATGGGGCAGGTGGGAGATCCAGGGAGACTGGTCCAGTGCATACTCACACACTGTAGGAAACAGCATCCAGAGGTGTGGGTAGGTGGAAACTACCCACCGTCCTGTGCAACTCTTTCACTTCCTATAACATATCAGAAGAGCTCAGTCCTGCCACGTGGCATCTTTCATGCTCACTTCTGATTCTGGTCTCAGTCCTAACAGTCTCAGGATCCTAACAGCAAGGGAGCCTACTCATGGGAATGATGGGGGAGGGGATGTATGCATGTGGAAGTCAGAGGTCACTGTCAGGTGTCTTCCTTGACAACTACCCATTTTATTTTTTGAAACAGATTCTCTCACTAAACCTGGACCCCACCAATTCAGCCAGAAGCTCCAGGAATCTACCTTTCTCTGCCTCTCCTAAGCTAAGATTACAGGTCCACAGCACCACACACAGCTTTTATATGGGTTCTAAACTTATATCTTTATGCTTGCAAGGCAAGCCCTTTGCCCACTAAACCATATCCTCACCCCAGGAGGTACCAAAGAATATGAGTTGGCCACCTTGAATGTCTATCCTTGTCACAAAGGACACACTCAAGCTCCGAGCATGAGGGAGAAGCAGTATTTGCAGGGAGCCCAATGCACTGCCCTCATAGCTACCTGCAATGAGCATCATCAGTGAGTGTCAGGAAGCTGCCTTTTCTTCCACTCCTGAATCCCTCTTTTGTCCTCACATCAGCAAGAAGGCGGTGGGCAAAAGATCAGAGTAGAGCCTCTGGAAGGAGAAAGATGAGGAAGTAGAGTTGAGCTGTAGAGACATTCACAGATGAGGGGGAGGGGGAAATGTCCCTGAAGGATCTGTTCCCAGTAAGCAAGGATGAGTGCATTGCTGGGCTCTGTCAGTGGCTAAGGGCAGCTGTAAACATTCTTACAAAATGCAGATCATTTTGAGTTTGTTTTCCTGTTTCAGTAGCAAAGAAAAAAAATATACTTGGACTTTTTTCTCTCTCTCTTTCTGGACGTAGCATTAGCTGGCTTCCTCCACAATAAGCCCCCAAATAGAATGAATGCGTGAGAGGTGGGAGCAGAGAGGACAGCCCAACACCGAAATTAGAACCAAGTCCTGGGAGGCAGCAGAATCCTGGATTCTTCACAAAATCTGTTCTCCAAATCTGGCTCCCAAAGCACTGCTCTTTTGTTAAGCTAGCAGCAGTTGCCACTGGGAACCTCAACTGCGGCTCACACTTCTCAATCCAGATCCCTAGCAAAAGAACCAATCTTTGAAAAGTGTTTGTTGCTCTATCTATCCAGCATTGGACATTCCCCAGACCTCTCTAGTTTCTCCTCTGCTTCTCCTTTCCCTGTTTGTTATTTTGTTGTTGTTGTTGTTGTTGTTGTTGTTGTTTAACTCGGCCACAATCTAACTAAGAGGGGAACAAGGCTAGGCAAGTGTTGCCTTTATTTCACAATGGACAGGAATAAATTAAATAAATTAGCTGAGCCATTCACTGCATTTAGTTTGCGACGATGGGACTCTTGGTGTTCAAAACAATCTCTAAGTATCAAATCATCTTTCTTGGTCCTCTGTCGATGGGGTACTTGTCAGCAACCAGCATCCTCTAAGGAGTGGCTCTCAGGTGGGAAAAAGTGCTTGCCCTGTTCCTGCCCTTTCCATGGATCTTAAATCCAGGGGAAATTAGCTGTGAATGAACTTGTTTAGCTCAGCAGATCCAGGATACTCAGCAGACAAGGATGCTGCCGGGGAAGTAACCCAGACCAGTAGAAAGAAGGAATGAACAAAGTACTTGGTAGGCACTTATTCATTGACTTGAATTGAATTAATGGACCCAGAGCCAATTATTGATACACAACTGTTACTTTCTAGTGACCAATTCACCCATTCAATTGAGAAGAAACACTGAACACCAGTGTTTGACTTCCAGCAAAACTAGGCAAACATGTTTAGTGCATGTCAGATTAAATGTATGCCAGATACTGTGATACATACATAATATTTTATTTAATTCATATTTAATCCTATTTAAACTGTTTATTGTCATCCCTTATCATAGATCAGGAGATTGAAGGCTCAGAGAATTTTAGGAACACAGAGATCTAGAATTCAAACCCGAATCTTTGCACTAAAGACTCTTGAATTCTTCCTCTGACACCAAATCTCCTCTAGAATTTACCTGCACATACTTTGCACAAATTCTGCATTGTAATAGCTTGGAATTAAAGTCAATGTAAGGAATAATCTATAAGCAAAGCAGAAGCAAGGACATAAGCATTTACTAACAGAGGCACATGTTTGACTCCATCGCATTAGGCAAACCTATGAATAGGAAAGCCTGTACTTCTTGTTTTAAGCAAATCATATTACTCAGTGAAATTCAAGAGAATGTTATCGTAATTAACAATTTTTAGAGATTTTTTGTGGTTCCAGTATATTTTATGATAAAAAGTAATTTAAAATAAAATTATTATGTTAAAAAACTTTTAAGACAAAAATGATTTTAAAGTTACTTGCTAAATTAGATTTTTAAAAACAGACTATATAAGTGGAATGATACTAATACTAACTGGTGCCCTAGAATTTGCGTATTTGAGGATGAATTAATGATGTTCTAATAAAAATATGGCCTGAGAATGTTATAGAAATTAACAAGAAGAAATGTGCTGAGCACATGCAAACTGAAGTTAAAAATTCATTATTATACTGAGCTCTCCAGAGTTGAAATATCATTTAGAGGCAGAGAAGCAACTCTGGGATTCTGGCAGAGGGAAGGGAGCCAAGAAAAACTAAAGCACCAAAGTGATGCTTTGGGATCCATCCGATCCTAACATATTATTAGGAAAGATTTTTACCAAAAGTAAAATACTATAAATATATCTGGACAACAAGACCCAAACATTAGAATGATTTGAGAGTCAGAACACAGCAATTATTCCTGTTAATTAGTAATCATCTTTATCAAAGAGAATATATACATATATGCATTTCATAATATACAGTATCCTCAATGTGTACCATGTGTACCTATAGACATGTTTGTATACAGAGAGTTGTAAACTAGGATTATCTGAAGTGTTTCAGTGATGGATGAATTATTTTATCTCAACTTTTAAATATTAAACAACCAATTTAAGAATTTTAATAAACCATCCTTACTCAAAAGTCAGTTTCCCCATTCATAAGCTATAACCTTAACCCATATCCACAAAAGCCATCATTATATTTTATAAATGGGAAAATGAAAACAATTGCCAAGATGTGTTACTTTTTTGCTAGTTGCTCAGTATTTAGGAGAATTAATAAGCATTGCATCTTAATTAGTCGATACTTCGCTTAATAATTTATTTATGGGCCTGGGAAGATCGCTCAGTGGCTAAAGCACTGTCATGTAGCAGAAAGTGTGCAGACCAGAGTTTGAATCCCCTGAATGCCCATAAATGCCAGATGGATGTGGAGACCCCCCTATAATTCCAGTGTTCTCAGGACAGAGACAAGGTACCCTCAGAACAAGACGGCTAGCTAGACTAGCCACATAGGAGACCTATAGGCTCAAGGAAAAGACCCTGCTTCTATGTATAAGGTGGAGAACAGTCCAAGGAGACTCCCAATATCCACTACAAACTTCCACTTGCATGTGCCCATAGATACATTAACACCTATACACACATATGTAAACATGCATATACACAGACATGTCATATACACCACACACATATACAAGAAAATAATAGTAATAATTTTCTTCTTTCATCTATAGTATTACCTTTTGAAATTAATTATCCACACACTCCATATTAATATATTATGTATAACATTTTATAGATATATAAATAGATAATAGACATATAAATTGGCCCTAATCTAACTAGCCAAAATTATTTCTGATGTCCATTATTCAAAACAGAACTCTCCAATAGTCTGTTTTTGGAATGAAAAGCAATATTCAAGAAAACATATTAGATAAACAGTGATTTTCAGTAGTTGAACATACTTATTGTGGATGTTGCTATTCTTAGCAATCATTATCTTAATACTTTCAAGCTGTCCAGATCTATGCTTGTAAGAAATGGCAGTACTTAATCGGTAATTTTAAATCTCTTGGGCATCTTTAAAACAGCTTGCAGAACTTTGATGATGGTGAGCTTTAAAATATTTGTCAGCAATCAGGATTACCGTAATATTAACTAGAGTTCCGTTTCTGAAGTTTAATGCCACTCTAGAAATAGAGAAAAGAAATGACCTAAGTTAGACAAGAATAAAAGAATTCACCACTTGGTGAATTACTTCATTAGCCAAGCTGAATAAAAGAACATTTTTGTCTCTTGCCAGAAAGAAGTCCACTCATCCTAATCTAATTCCTGTTCTTAACTGTCTAAGAGTCTTCACTAAGGGTCGGGCAGTATACACATGCTAGTTAATGTCATAGCCAAGAGCAAAGCATCCCCAGTACAGATTTCTGTGCTGTCAGTGCCCCAGGTGGATGAGATGAAGCAGCCCCTGGATTTGCAAAGTCATGCAACACCCGCCTTCATATTTCTCCTATTTCTTCTTGTTCCCTAAGAAAGAGCAGTAGATGATATTTTCGTATCTAGTGTCACAGGCCCACAAACCTCTGAATCTTGCATTTCCAATGGGACGTACCTCAGGGACAGTATTGCAAATCAATTAGATACATTTCATATTCCAAATTAAGTTACTTGATTTCCAACATGTCTTCTGTCCTCTAAGAATGATACATTCATCTTCTTAGTTACTTGACAGAAATTGGGCTGACTGTTCTCCGGCTCTAAATAATGAATGATTAGCAGAAGGGACCTGGCCTGTCTCTGCCCTATATTACACAGAACTTTTGTGGATTTTGTTGCATTAAACAAACATGAAAAGTGCTGTAGTTATATCTAAATTAGTAATGCCTCCTCAGGTTTCTGTGGAGCTTTAGGAAGGGAGCAGGGGAATCAGCTGTGGGGAAAATGACTAGAAATATACTCGATCTGTCTTCATATTGCTTTCTTGCTGAAACATAGGCTTCAAATCTGCCAATACTTCTGTTCAGGTGGGAAAGAAACACAATTCTGCATGTTACATGCTGTCTCAGAAATATCCTAGATCTGGGTTGTAATGTGTAGAAGTGGGAAAAGGTGAAATAAATGGTTGCAGAACATAACCAAGACTCTGTTATCAAAAAATCATGTTCAGTTTTACCAGTGAGAACAGCTGACTGCGTTGGTTAATAAAGAAGGTGAATAATTCAGTAAAGGTACAATTAATATCTATGGGAAAATGCCTACTATGCAGAAAATTCCAAACAAGTCACTGAGGAAAGCAATTATGAAACATGGCCCTGTCTGTATAACCAAAATGGAGAGATTAAAAATACAGGCAATCTCAAGGTTTCCTCAATGTATTTTTTGAACTTCATTGAACAAAGGTATTATTCATTAATCAAGTGAATAGTAAAAAACCAGGCAAACTGAATGTACTACATTTCTTGGCCATGTGAACAATTTTCTGTTACCATGTTTATTATCTTAGCAAAACAACCTTGGAAGACTGAATCTATGATAGGCATATTGTGGCATATAGTAAATATTTCTGTTCTACTTCCTTATACTACAAGGATTCAGTAACAACTGAGTGAAAAAGGAGTATCCCAATATTCTAGTCATCCTCGGTATTTCCTTTGGCTCAAGCACACATCATTATCAAAAGTGAGTAAGCCGTTTGCTTATTAG
>NC_051068.1:81632585-81648585 GCF_004664715.2 Peromyscus leucopus
TAATCAAATATGGCTTTTCATCCTTCCATCAAACAAGACATCCTAATTATGTGATTATAGTTGATCTTTTAAAATCAAGACAGCAGTTAAAAACATTTCTGTCTCCTCATTGTCTCTGGTTATTCTTCATTCAGCTGGATGGAGAGGGTGGCTGCTGGGTGTCTTGACCCCTTCCCATTCCTCTTTGTCCTTTTGGCATAGGGAATGTCTCTCTTTCCCTGGCAAGGCCCTTCTCTACATTTGCCCCCCAGCCTTTTATGTCTATGTATGTACCTGGGTTATAGGTTTCATTTGTTCTGTTCTGGTTTGAAGCAAAATTAATCTGGGAGAATGTCTATCTAATATTTGGACCCATCAGCCAGCCACCTTCTGTAGGCTTCAGACAGCATCCTTCACTCTTGAAGACCTAGGCTGCATGAATGCAGCCGCTAACAATGATTGGAACCATTAACAAACCAGAGCTACAAATGTAACTGTGTTCACAGTGTTAGCAACTCCCGCTCAGCCTCCCTCACTAGTTGCTCCTAGTTCTTAGAGTTGCATGTGGCAGTGAGCCATGTGGTCTCCCTCAGTGTTTCACCCAGTCCCATGCTTCGACTGTCTATAGCATGCTGGTCACTCCAAACCTTCTTCCAGCCTGGAACTCCCTCCTGAATTCTAAGCTTGTATTCCTTTCTGCCCATCCCATGTCTCTCCACTGATGCAAGCAGGCATTTTAAACCCGACTTGTCTAAAACACATCCTCTGACATTCCCATAGAACCATCTTTCCCAGTCCTAGTGGTGGTGCCATTTTTAAGGTGTCTAGATTGACTCCTCTGGTGGGTCCCTCAGCTCCTCATCCTCTCACTGCATCTATTCTACAGCAGTGTTGCTCTACCTATAACGCAGGCCCAGGATATGACTCATCTTGCCCTATGCCCTCTCCTGCTGAGGTTCAGACCATTACACCACACGGTTCCAGTAGCTTCCTGACTGGTTTCCCTGCATTTGTTCTCCATTCCCAAAAGTATTCACTGAACAGTAGCCAAAATGATCCGTAAGAATCTAACATGTCTCCTCCTCAAGTCCTTCAATATCCCTCATGTCACTTGGTGTCCAGTCAAAGTCCTTTCAACAGCTATGAGGCCGCATGTCTGCCTGTCCTGTTTGCTCTTCTGTTGTAGTCATAAAACACTCTGACCAAAAGCGGCCTGGGGAGGAAAGGGTTTGCCTAATCTTCTACTTTACAGTTTATCATAGAGGGAAGCCAAGGCAGGAACTTGAAGCCAAAGCCATGGGGGAAGACTGTTGACTAGCTGCTCCTTCCACACATTCAGCTGCCTCTTATGTAGCCCAGGCTCACCTGTCTAGGGATGATACCACCTGCAGTGGGCTAGGCCCCCTCTATGAATTAGCACTTGGGAAACGCTTCACAGACATGTCCACAGGCCAGGAATAGAGAGGCAGTTCTTCAAGTGAGGTTCCCTCTTCCTAAGTGTGTCAAGTTGACAACCATGATTAACCACTACATTCCTAGACCCCATTACTCATCTTCTCCAGTTTTGTGCCTCTTGCTTATTCTGTTCCCATTGGTCTCCTTTCTGATTCCCAAATATCTCAAAGGCCTATGCATTTGCTATTCCCTCTGTTTGGAATACCTGTCCCCCAGATGTCTGCTCAGCCACTTCCATGAGGCCATCTCTTGCTACTTATTCAAAGATGCTGCCCCATCCCTCTTCTCTTTAGTTACCTCCTTTGCACTTACCATTTACACAATTATCTTATGTTGTTCTCTTAGTGAGACCAGGGCAGAGAATAGTCATTTGTAGATTGAGTTGCTCCAGGGTTGCCATTTCGCCATTTCATCCCCACAAGGCTGTATGAGCCTTGTTTAGTGTGTGAGGAGACTAAGGCATAAAGAGATTCAGTGCATGCCCTATATTACACAGGTGTCTGGGTCACAGTTAGGACCTGTGTCTAGACAGTCTGAGCCCATGTGCTTTGCTGATGGGCTTTTCTGTCAGGGTGTAGTGTGGTTTTCTGTCCCCATAGTCAGGGACTGTCATGCTGTAGTGGCCTGGTATGATTGGTCAAGGCAAACCACAGCCACAGTGGACACTCAAGGATTGTTCTTACCCAATTTATGAGAAGAATGTCTTGGGGCCCAAGGAATCAGAGTTTCTAATTTGGAAAAAATGAAGCACAGCTACTGTGTGTCAAGGTAGACTCCTGTTTCTGCCTCTTCCCTGAGTGTCCTCATAGAGACAGCCCTCAGATGAAGAGACTGGGAGCAACTTCATCCCACCATCCATCCTCTAGGTACCCCCCCAAACCCCTTTCCTCAGCTTTGAGAGTGACATGCAGCAGGTCTTGATTTGTACCTTAGAAGCCTCTAGGCCATCTCAGACAGTGGCTGTGTCCTTGGACCACCTCTTCCAGTGACTGGCTAATAGTTTCTGGATAACTCCTTACCTTTGTAATATCACTACTGTACCCATCACTCAAGCAATCATTTCTTGTCTTCTCCAATCCATTCGGGTCCTCAGGCTGGACTGATTCTTAACTGGGCCCTCCTCTGCTCTAGCCATTCATTCAAGGAAGAAGCATGATGAACACTTGTTTACTGTTTCCTTTGAGAACTTGGAAATGTTCCTCCAGCTCCCCAGGGATCAGCACAGAGGCAAAAGAGAGTCCTTCTGGCTTCCTGTCCTGGCTTCAGAGCCAGATCCTTCTGCAAGACCAGTTCTTGGCTCCATCGGGACAGGCTCTGTGGAGTGTCACAGAGCTTTCTGCAGGATCCAAGGCATCTGTGCTGGTCTGGAGATCTGACTACTGTCTCATGCACATCATCCGAGCATACAGGAGACCTGGGCTGGGATTAGGTTGAACCATCGACTTAGATGTGTTGGGTCAGCAGAAGAGGGTCTACTGAACTGCGGTTGCTTTGTGGGCAGGGGGGTGATAGTGGCACCTGAGAAAAGGGGCAGATAGAAGGGTCAGAAGGTGACTTGGGGCATGAGAAACTATTAGAGGAGAGCTGGCACGATGGTTCAGTTGGTGAGAGGTGCTTGCCACCAAGCCTGGTGACCTGGGTTGGATTCCAGCGAACCACATCGGTGTGAAAGGACAGAAACGACTTCAGCAAGTTGTCCTCTGACCTCAAGGGAGACAGGACAGTCCTGAGTAGAATGGCTTTGGTTCACAGCCTTTCCAGGCCTGCTATGTCCCCGGTGGTGTGTGGAGGGAACTTCATGTCCCTACCGCCTGCACTGCTAAGGCCACACAGAGTGCTGGGCCTTAGGGCCTCCGATAGAATGCAGAGCACCGGGCTGTATCTGAGATGAGTTTCTTTAAAAATAACTGTGCTTCCCCCATATAGTATCTGGTACATGATTATATCATACTTGTTTACCTGAAATTCAAATTTAACTGGATGTCATTATATATGTGTACGTATGTGCACATGTCACACACACACACACACACACACACACACACACACACTTTTTAAATGAGATCTGGGAACCCTATATGGACCTTGCTATTCACTTCCATTGGTCTGTGTGTCCTAGACTTCCTGGGACAGTTGTGGTGCAAATTGCTGTTGGCCATGCTTAGGGATCATGGGGCTGGTCAGTGGCCACCTTTGCAGTTGGACCCCAAGACCTTTGGATCTAATTCAGTATGAGAGTGTGTGACTTGATATTCCATTATCTGCATTTTGTCATTTGATAAAAAGAGCAGGGAGCTGACTGGCCTGCAAGGCAGACTTGGATGGCAACTTATCGGCTGCCTGAGGGAAGAATGCGGCTTGTGTCTTGGGCTGTGAAGTGAACACAATAGACCAGTGTCATAGTTTGTTCCTGTCAACTTGACACAAAGCTAGACATGACTGGAAAGAGGGAATCTCAATTGAAGAGTTGCCCCCATCAGGTTGGCTTGTGAGCATGTCTGTGAGGAATTTTGTTGATTGCTGATTAACGTGGGTGGGCCCAGAGCACTATGGGAGGTGCCTTCCTTTGGCGGATGGGCCTGGTTTGTGCAAGAAGGCAAGCTGAGCAAGCAAGAGGAGGCAAAGCAGTAAGCATCATTCCTTCACGGTCTCTGCTTCAGCTCTTGCCTCCAGATTTCTGCCTTGAGTTCCTGACTTACTTTCCTTATCTTTCCTCTGTGATGCACTGTGGCCTAGAAGATGAAATGAACCCTTTCCTCCCCATGTTGCATTTTGTCATGACATTTGTTACACCAATAAAAAGCAAACTAGAATAATCAGTTTCATACACCTGCTGCAAAGAGGGAAAGATGCATAAACGTCTCTTTGGCAAATGCGAAGTGCTTGTTGCTAAGTACTAACTGGCACATTTCAGGCAAAGAACAAAAAGCACCAGAGAACCTAGAAGGTCCCGAGCAGGGAAAAGGCCATTAAAGAAAGATAGGATGGAAGGATAAGGCATCATCACACCCCCCTCACTGTGGTCCTTAAGGTCCCTGTGAATGTTTTCCATGCCTCCTGCTGTCTGGAATTCAGGCCATTAGGAGAGAAGTGGGTACAAGAGCAGCTGGACAGAGAGATTGGGGTACTGGAGGACTTGGAAGAAGTCAAGGAACACCGGGACTTGGCTGTGTTATATGCTGACGTCAAAGGAAGGAATCACGAAGGACAAAGGCAATCATGGGCACTATGAAGACAGAAACATCATTCCCTTTTGACATAAAAGACCACCATAAAATGAGGATTGTGTTATGATACACATAAGAAAATTTCTACTGATGCCAGGCAAAAATAAAAATATGAGATTTACTGAAGTGAGATGAAAATTAGAAGGAGCTTGTCTATAGAAAAATAGACACACACACACACAAACACACACAACACTATCATTAGTGTATTTTATGGTTTAAAGGGATGTTTGTGTGTCAAGTTGGCAAAGAGTGACTTGTAGTGGTTAATAGTTACTCTCAACTTGACAGGATTTAGAATCACCTAGAAGACACACATCTGGACATGTCTGAGGAGGGACGATCTATACTGAATGTGGGCAGCACTATCCCCTAGGCTGGGGTCCCAGTCTGAATAGAGCAAACAAACAACAGAAGACTGTCAGCTCATCACCAGCATTCATTTCACTCCACTCCCTGACGTTGGGCGGCCACCTCATAGTCTGAACACACATCTCCTTAAATTGTGATTCCTAAATAAATATTTCTTCTTTAAGTTGCTTCTGATAGGTATTTTGTCACAATAAGAGAAATAACCAATACAGTGCACAAATCACCATGCACTGATGTGTCTCTTGTTCCAAGTCTGCAACCTGCCCGCCTTCTCTATCTCTTCCCTGTCTGGCCTCTTGAGGGTGTGTATGAATTTTCTACAGCTTATGTAGAAAGTTATGGCAAACATTGTAACTGAATGCAGTTTTATTCTCTTATTTTTAAAGATTTATTTATTTTATATTTTTGTATATAAATGTTTTGCCTTCATGCATGAATGAATGTACATCCCTTGGAACTGGGGCTACTGATGGCTGTGAGCCACCATGTGGATGCTGGGAGTTAAACCTGGTCCTCTGCAAGAGCAGTAAGTGCTCTTAGCCATGAAGCTATCTCCCCAGGCCCTAGCTTTATTCTCTTTTATTTCTGTAGGTCTGAAATCTGGATCTCAATGGGCTGAAGTCAAGGGGTTGGTAGGTCTATGTTACTTCTGGAGGCTCCAGGACAAAGACCTTACCTTTTATAGCTTCTAAAGGCTGTCTTTTTCAGCCTTCACCTTCAAACCCAATAATGGGGAATCTCCAAATCCCTAGCTCCCCTTCTCCCTCTTTAGGAAGACTATTGTAATTATGTTGTGCTTATTGTATAATTCAGAATAATCTCTCCATTTTGTGATGTTTAATGCAAGCATGTTTCCAAAACCTCACTTGCCATGTAAAATAATGTGTTCATAGGTTCTGGGGATTGGAAGGGAAATATCTTTGTATTTTTCTGTCTCCTACAAGGTCCTTGTGTACAGTGTGGACACTGAAATCTCCTTGCTAACAGATGCCATTTGGGGCTGGTGATAAGCAAATGGTAAGACCTATCCTTCAGAGGATGAGTCAGGTAAAGGGGCCCATGTGGGCCTTGGAATTGGGTCCCAGGGCTCTGCAGAGTGGCACAGGTTTGAGCAGATGTCCTGGGAGAGGGGATCAGAGCAGAGCCCTTGAGGGCCTGAGGCTCAGCGTATGGTCCCGCTTGGATGAGTCTGAGGGTGGTATAGGATCAAAGATACATAATCCTATATCTAAGATATAGGATTATTAACTTGAGTTCAATGGACTCACTAAAACTGCACATAAGTTTTAAATTTTTGTTGTGAATGTACATTTTGGAGGAGTCAATTCATCATTTTCATCAGATTATGAAAATGACCCAGAAAATAAATTTCTATAACTCTGACCTCTCTGTTTACTCTCATTGGGCAAAACTGACCCTTTTTGAGTCATTTTCTGTTCTGCTCACAAGGACACAGGATTCCATGTGTTTCAAGTACAATCTTCTTCAAGCTGACTCTGTCTGTGGGAGCCCCTGAAGTGATAACTGGACTGTGGTGAAGGTACATGTGGCTTAGCTGAGGTCCAGCCTGGACAAGCAGAAAAGGAACACCCTAGGGCTGTTGGAGGAACTGTGATTTGATTTCAAAGGCATTTCTGTGCCCCAATCTCACTTGCTAATCAGAAAGCAGGGCACAGACCGTAGTTCGGGAACCAGATGGGAGTCTGAAAATTTGGGTCCCACCATGTCCATGCTGATCCTGCTGCCTGATATGAGCCAGTGCCCTGCTCTCCTGTGAGGGGTGATGGGAGTGGGGGTGGGGGTGGTGACATCAGTTCCGTCGACTTGGCATTTTAAAGAAATTAAACTGAGTTTCTTCTTCCCCATGAATTTCCTTAATATAAGGACATTTTAGAGCTTTGGAAAACATTCTTGCCCTAGTTTAAGTGTGGAGAGAGAGAGAGAGAGAGAGAGAGAGAGAGAGAGAGAGAGAGAGAGAGAGGATGGAAGGGGGAAGCAAGGAGAAAAGAGTGAAGAAGGGGGTGGGAAGGAGGGAGGTTCAGGGAGTACATTTCAGAGGACAGAGAGCAGCCTTCTTCACATTCTTCTCTCCTAATTGCCAGCAGCTTGCCTGGCTGAGATCAGCCACCTGAGCTCAGGAGAAGGAAGGCAAGTGTTTCCAGATCTCTGTACTTGCCAGTGTGGAGGAAGCGCCTCTGATGGAGGCACTTACCCTGGGGCATCTGAGGTGAAGGAATATGACAAGAAGGGCACCGGTGGCCACAGAAACTCAGATGGTGGTGTCCAGCCAGCCTGGGGAACTTGTGCCCAGCTGGGAACTTGTGCTCCACTGTTGGAAGGGTTCCAGTCACCTCAGTGCAGCTCTGTCTTCAGCTCCTCCCTGGAAACTGGGAAGGGCTGTCTGTGCATCCATCCTCAGCCCCTGAACCACTGGCTGGACTCCTTGTCAGTCCTGGCCTCTGCTGCAGGGACTCCTGCTTCTCTACCCTGCTCCTGGAACTTGGCCTCCTTAGAGAGCAGGCAGGCAGGAGGTCTCGAGGGTGAGAGCTGAGGGTCAGTCAGAGGATTTTTATGTTTTTGAGATGGAACTTGAATTTCTATTATCCTCCCAAAAGTACCTGTTTCTGAGAATGTAGACTGTCCTGGGGAAACTGAGGCAATTATGAGACATCCACTCTACACTGAAACTTCCCATGGGGCCTTCCTGTTTTGGCTGACTGGTGCGAAGGGCCATCCAGAGCTACTCATTCCAGCCTTTGGTCAGCACTGATTGGATGCTTCTCTGTCTTGACAGACTTCAGGAAGGCCTCAGGTGGCCCCCAAGAGGGAATGGATCCCCATGGTGCCCTGCTGTCAGTATTGTCTTGTTAGTGCCCAGGGGACAGATGGGGAACTGGGTCAGGAATGGTGAGAGGGAGGGAAACACTGAATAAATTAACCAGACAGGGGCTCCGCGAGGCCATGACCCATGCTTGGCTACCTCTGGGCCCTTCCTTGGAAGCCACCTGGAGCATGCATAGGAATTCCTCTATTTGGATGAAAACCCCCTGAATCTTACCTGCCACAACCATTCTCTATGCAGAAAAACATTGCTCTGAAGTAGAGTTTTTACCCCAAATTCTGAACAGTTTTAAACCAGGTGTCACACACCTGTAAGCCTAGACTTAGATTGGGGTAGGAGGATCTCCAGGCCAGCTTGAGCCAGTCAGTTCCAGTTTCAGGACAGCCTGGGCTACATGGTCAGAACCCATCTCCCTCCTCCCTGCCCCCAAAGGGAGTGTTTATTCATTTACTTGACAATGATGGATTGAGGATTGACCATGCACCTTTTTAAACACACACACACACACACACACACACACACACACACACACACACACACACACGGTGCCAGGGTAAAACGACAGGCAGGAACAAGAGTCCTTTGTCTGTGAAGTTCATTTTCTAGTCAAGGAGACAAGAACTGACCAAATAATCTCATGGCCGGGCAACTGTTGACTTAATGGATGTTTTAAAGGCAGAGCTCAGTAGGATGAGAGAAAGATTCACAAAGAATGCAAGACTTTGGTCCAGAGTGGGTGGTTCTTGATGGTGTTTGGGAGGGATGGGGGTGGGCTGAGAGGCCAAGGCTGTTAAAGGCAGAGGGGATCTTGTGGTTAGGAGTGTCTCAGTGGAGCTCAGGAAGTGCTAAGGAGGCCACAAGAGCTGGAGGGCAGGGGGAGGGGGAGGAGGAGGTGGGATGTGGAGCCAGAGAAACCAAAGAGGTGTGGGGAAGGAGGAAGGCACAGGACCTGATGGGGAAAATGTGGGATGTTGCCTAAGAAAACCAGGAAATCATTCAAGGGAAGCAGGAGGGACATCTTCTGGGGTGGACCACGGTGGGGAAGAGGGAAGGGCTCAAGTGAGGACCAGGAAAGAGGTAAATGCAGCATCTCCCATTGTCATGGTAGCGCAGATGTTGAAAGGTGAATGAAGGTGAGAAATATTTAGAAGACAAAATTGACAGGCCTTGGGATATGAGAATGAAGGATGGATGCTTCCTACTTCATGAAACATGCTGGTAGCTCACCGTGAAGAGGTTTTTGGAGAGGCTGCATATATTTGAAGATATTTTCTGCCATAACACAAAACCCAACCTCTGGAAGAAAAGTACCACCAAGGTTGGCTAATTTAACATCCCCATAATACAACAAAACAAGGTTCTCCCCTGCTTCCCACTTCTCTCAGGGATTTTGTTGTCACATTGTCTCCTCACAGGCAAGGGAAGGCTGCTGAAGCTCCAGACATCACACACAGTCATGAGTATATGGGCACCTGTTAAAGTAACCCTTTTCACTGCCCCTTCAACTTCTCTTCATGGTTCTTGTCCAAAACCATTTCACAGCATGGTTCTTGTGTTAGCAACTTGTGTGAGTCAGGATTACACTGCTTCTTTGATTAAGGCATAGCTTCGACAAAACCAGTTTCTCTTGCTAAAGATGGCAAGGGAAGGTGACTGAGGGGTCCTGCCAACTAGAATGGAGACAAGAGAAACCTCTGAGTTGTCCTCGGAGAAGGCAGCCTGTTCCAGGTTGGACCACCCTACCCCAACTCAGCTATCTACTCAGGCCTTTTCTTCAGCTGACCTAAGGTTAGCAGGCCTTAGAGCAGGAAAGTCATTCATTTTTTTCTTTCTTCCTTCCTCCCTCTCGTCCCCCCCCCAAGGAAAGCCATTCTTAAACTCTGTTAAATTGGGGTAGGGGTCAAAAATGCAGATTCCAGTTTTCCCCAGTGCCCACCTGAATAGGAATCCTGGGAGGTGGAAGCGAGGATTCTGCCTGGTAGACAGGATCAGTAGGGATTTCAGATGGTTTACTATCTGGGAATCTATCGGGCTCTACATGATGGGGAAAGCCACACCTAGAGAGGGGACTTAATCTAACCCAGTTCCCATAGAGGGTAGGTTAGTCTCAGTTAATCTAACCCAGTTCCCATAGAGGGTAGGTTAGTCTCAGTGGGGACCAGTAGGGAGCAGTCCAGTGCATATGCATGGGGTCTTTGCTTGTGCTGGTGGGGAGGGATCATGATTCCTGTGAATCCATTTGAATCATAACACTTCCCATTACACTCAGTTCTTAAATGACCCCGGCCTGAGGATTATCTTTGCAGTTGCAGAGATAGCAAATGGGTGTACCCAGAACCTTGAGCAGTATGGACAGACAATTCCACTTCTCTTGGCTCAGCCTGTGTATCTCAGAAGCTCTACGGAGTTCTGCTTTCTTCCCACTTTGTGAGGATAAAAACTGGACAGGGCAGGTCTGGCTGAGGACAAAGTTAAGGGGTTCCTATTCTCCAAAACACAAGCATCCTGAGGTAGGAGAGTCCCTGGGGCGCTGTTGCCTCCCAAGAGGCCATTCCCAGATGCACAGGACCAGTAGGGCCAGCAGAGGTCACTGCGTGGGTACAAATGTGGCTTGCAGAGCAAGCTGCTCAGTGACCGCCCCCGCGTCCTCACTCAGACGCCTTCCTGCAGTCCGGAGCTGGGCGCCCAGAGCATGCTACAGTTTTTGTCGTGTTGAGAGAGGCCGGGTGGCAGTGGGCGGCTGGTGCCGAGTGCAATATGCCTGGCTGTGCGCCCTGGCCCGGCTCTCCGACCACTACGCCCCTCCCGCGCCAGAACAGCAGCGATCTGCCTGGGCCCTGCCGCCTTTTCCACTTCCCAATCTGTACCTCGCGGGCAGCGGAGACTAGCCAGAACCAGAACCATCAACCCTCAGCCAAAGCTGCGAGAAAACTCACCTGACGTCATCATCAAAGCCTGCATGTAGAGGGCCAGCAAAGTGGGTTAGGGATGGTATTTTAGAGTACCCTGAACTCGTGGCTGGCATCACAGCAAGGAAACTAAACATCAAGACTGCATTTGAATCTGGACCATTTAGTTGGGCATCTTGACAAGTTATCCCCCTCCTTCCTGCCTCCTGGCCTCTGCTGCTGTGCAGAGGGCGCAGTGATCTTACCTGCCTCATGGGGGTGCTACGAGGCCCTGAATAGAAAATTTGGGGGTAGCCTGGCACAGGGTCAGGGCGGTTCCTGTTATCTACTATTGATATTAATGCCCAGTCCCAAAGTCTGCCAAAGGAAAGCAAAGCTCCTTCAGTCATGCTCAGAGCTGGCCATGGAGCTTCAGTGCACCTCACTGCAACACGAAGGCTGCCTTAAGCTCTCAAAGGACTCCCCCACCAACCAGAGCCAACTGTCCACATGCTGCCAGAGAACAGTCATCAGGGAGCATTCTCTCACCTCTTTGTCCTACCTTAGTGGGGATCATAGGTCTGTGGGTCCTTGGTGCCCTCATCAGGGTGTAAGTGAGGTCAGGGGGGACCCACGCCTTTGCTGAGTGGTGTAATGAAGTCCTGTGTGTTTGGTTACATCCCTATTTTCAGCAGATGGGTCTAGTCTTTGGCACTGTCTTTAGAGGACTCTGCAGGTCTTTAGGCTGTGGCTGTGGCTTCCTAGGCCTTCCTGGTGATTATGTCTATTGAAAGAGCTCTTTGTACATGGCCATCTGGGAAAAGAATGGCAGTTGGAATGCCCCCACAAATGCCTGCCAGCATCATCCGGCCCCCTGGATGGGTGAGGGCCATATAGCCTGCCAGAAGCATGATGCTCAACCGCAGACCAGATTCTTCAGTTCCCACGCATCACGCATGGCAGGGCTGCCCCCTCTCTGCAAAGTGTGACAGAAGGAGCTGTGGACTAGGGGTAAGGAACCCAGGCTGTTCTTGGACAAGGCCCTTCACCTCTTTGATAGTAGGACCTTCATTTATACAGTGTTACAATGGATAAACACCACGCGCATGTACACACACACACACACACACACACACACACACACACACACACACACTTCAGTGCTTCTTTGCTTGGGACTGAACCCAGGCCCTTGTACGTGCTAGGAAAGTGTCTGCCACTGAGCCACAAAACCAACCCTAAAACAGAAGTGATGGCAGCTGTCCTACATGCTCCCCAGAAATTCTGAGGGACTATGCTTACAGGTCTTTGACAGAAATACAGGACTAGAAGTAGGTGGCTAGAGTTCCTGCTGAGTTATTGAACTGCCATGAATTCTGCACTGGTCATTTTTGTGGGCAATCAAGTAGTCGCTAAGCACAGAGCATGGAGGAGACAGATGAAGGGGGACCCATAGCTTCTGGCAGTCCTTGGTTGCTGCCCACTCAGACCTGTTCCCCTCTACAAGTACTGCCTACCCCAACTTTGACCTTGGAGACTCTCTACTCTCACTCATTTTATTGGAGAAGCAAAGCACTCATTCCTGACAGCAGAGACACATACAAATACAGACTTCAAAGAAACCCACAAGCATGACCAAATATCCATCTACAAACTCATAATATATTTCCAACAAATGAGAATTCAAGTGCCTCAGACTCTGGATTCTTCAAGTTTAGGAGATGGTAGCCTAGGAAGACTTCTGGAAGAAACAAACAAACAAACAAACAAACAAACAAAAACCAGGTTCTTAAAAGATGTGCCTCGGAAAGGATGGAAGGCCGTGGTGGTGGTAGTGATGGAGTCAGAGGCCAGGTTAGTTAAATTTACAGCCAGTTGCAGATTGAAGAGGCTTGACTGTGGTGTACAGAGGTACAGAAAAAAAGGTGTGTAAGGAACAGTGAGCAAGGCTCCTTCTTGGTGCTGTCAAAGAAGGACCAGAGTCAGTTGAGAAGGAAGAGTTTGTCAGGGTTGACTAGCTCAGGCAGCGCCATCAAAAGACCTAGATTAACGTGGCCCATCGCCACAGCTTCATTTCCTGAAACAGATTTTCATGCAGGATGTTTATTGGACAGGATGATAGCAAGGTGCAGGGGACAGAATGCCATTCTGTGCCGGTTAGGGTTCCGGCTAACCCTATGGGGGTTCTGAGAAGGATGGTCCTGAGAGGTTCCCGCTTCAGCTTAGGGAGCTAGGACATTCTGTCTGTCCATCAGTCAGTCATTGTATGGGGGTGTCATTAATAGAAGATTGTGCTTGTTGGGGTAGGCAGTACTTGTAGAGGGGAACAGGTCTGAGTGGGCAGCAACCAAGGACTGCCAGAAGCTATGGGTATGAGATGTCCATCTTGCGAGTTGGCCTGGTTGATGTATGTTTTACTCCTCTTGGAAGGGCTCTCATAGTGTTCAACCCTTCTGACCTGGCTCTATGACCAATGCTGACCTCTTGGAAACTTCCAGGGCAGGGCCATTTGTCCCCCTTTATCTCCTGTCTGTTTCTAGGACATTAGAGGAAGACGTGAATTTCAAGACCATTTGTGCAACAATCCTCAGCCTAGTGAAAGCTACATTTTGGAAGCATCCACAAGCTTTTTCCAAATCCTCAGTAGACGGATAATGAACCAACCCTCTGCCACCCAACTAAGACCGAACGATAAACTCTATTTGTCTTGCATAGTGGTGGCTGTGCTTGGGAAGAGGATGAAGGTATCTTTGCCCTTATCTTCAGCCTTCTTAGGCTTCCCACGTTTGTTTTCTTTGTGGATTCCTGTGACCAACTTTCTTAGTCACTGTTTTATTGCTGTGAAGAGATGACCAAGGTAACTCATAAAAATAAAGCATTTTATTTGGGGCTTGCTTACAGTTTCAGAGGCTGAGTCCATTATCATCGTGACAGGGAGCATGGGGGCTCACAGGCAGATGTGGTGATGGTGCTGGAGAAGTGGCTGAGAGTTCTATATCCTGATCTGTAGGCAGCAGGGAGACAGACAGACAGATAGATAGACTGGATCTGGCATGGACTTTTGAAACCTCAAAACCTACCTCTAATGACACATATCCTCCAACAAGGCCACATCTCTTAATCCTTCTAATTCTTTCAAAGAATTCCATTCCCTGGTGACAAAGCCTCCAAACATAGCCCATGGGGCCATTCTTATTCAAACCATCACAGCAACCTATACCCAGACCATCCCTCTACCCGACTTGTTCTTGTTTGTCCTGGACCCAGTACAGATAAGACTCCGCCTGTCCCTGGAATAAGTGCCACTCTGCAAAGAAAATGGGTTAATGTATAAACAGTTCTTAGAACAGTGCCAGACACCTGCTGAGATCCATACCAGTGCTAGTTATTGTTACTCCATTCTTTGACACACTGTGCCCTTCACCACCTTTTTTTGTTTGTTTGTTTGTTTTTTGTTTCTTGTTTTTCGAGACAGAGTTTCTCTGTGTAGCTTTTGGTGCCTGTCCTGGATCTCACTCTGTAGACCAGGCTGGCCTCCAACTCACAGAGATCCGCCTGGCTCTGCCTCCCAAGTGCTGGGATTAAAGGCGTGCACCGCCGCCGCCGCCGCCACCACCACCATCCGGCAGCCCTCCACCATCTTTAAGTAGGACCACACTCTACTTTAATAGCTTGCTTACTTTCCCTTGGTAAGCAGATAACAACACATCCTTTCTTCATACCCATGCCTTCCAGCACAGTGCCTGACACATAGTGGATGATCAATACAAGTATGTAGAATGAATGGAGGCTTTGTACTTCTGGTGGTATAGTTGAAAAAAAAAAAAAGAGACTCCTTTAAAGCATATTTAATCAGGGCTACTTAGTAGTGATTCACTGACAATGGTCAGCTGTGGCACCTTGTTGTTTAATAATTACTGAATATTGAGTAAATGAGTTAATATAGGTAGATGGTTGGTTGGGCAGACAGATGGATAGATCGAAGATGGATAGATGGATAATAAATTGTGTGGAAGACGGCCAGGGTTTGCAAGGAGGACGGAAGGAGGGTGGGAAGAAAAGGCTTTAACATTTCACAGATTCCAAACCAATCAGGGATGAATTGGGGAGGGGACCCCTGAAGAGCCCTGGCAGCCCCTGTGATCTTGCTTAGGTGAGAATAAAGAAGTGCTGTCCCTGCAGGTCCCCACCTGCAGGCAGTGTGGCCGCAGGGAAGGTGCTTTGGTCATTACTCACTCTGACACATCCCCGAGGTCATGACAAATGCTGCCTGCTGAATCAGTGAGAGATGGAGAGTTGGTGGACCGGCTTTACTGGAGAAAGCCTAGAGACAAGGAACCAGAAGCTATGGCTCCTGGATATTCAGGGGACTGACGGAGAGTTCCCCAGGGAAGGAATCAGGGCCATGGGCAATCACCTTGTAAGAAGCTATGCAGGCTCTAACTTCCCAGAGAGCATGGTTGGGCGCATGTCTAGACTCTATTTCAAGGATTTCTCACCACAGAGAGATCTTGCATTTGTTCATTGGTGGGATAAGCAGGCAGGCAGGCAGTCTGACTAATGGGCAGATCTAGTTTGTTGACAGACACTTTCGTGAGACAGCTGGGGTCTGTCAGTTGAATTGGTAAGGGATCACACTCATACACCACCTCACCACTATGATAGAATTCTCGACATCAACATCTGAGAGGAGGGCATTTTTATTTTGGCTCTTGGTTTCACAGAGTTTGGTCCATGGCCATTTGGCCTTGTGTTTCTGGCCTACTGTGAGTCAGAATATCACGACGGTGGGAGAGGGTGGAGGAAGAGGCTGTTCATTTCTGCTGGACAGGAATCTGGGCGCAAGGAGGAAACTAAGAGAGGTCTAACCTTCAGAGGCACATCCCCTCTGATCTACTTCCTCCAGTGAAGCTCTGACTCCCGAAGTTTCTGGAACCTACCAAGCAAGACAGTCTTACTAGATAACTGTGTTCTCAGCCATGAGCTAGTGCAGGGCATTGAAACCATGGCGGGGTGCCATGAGCACCAAGTGCCATGGAAGAGGGAACTGGTTCAGAGGCAAGTCAGTGGCTTACTCCTTGCTCTACAAAACTCTTGCGGGTGATTCTTCAAGGGGCAGTACTGTTTCCCTGGAGACCACAAAAAGTCTGGGGGCTGTAATTCTATTCTACCTTGAGAGGACAGTGATTTATAAAGCACCCATGTCCGGGAAGGAGACATATTCTGGAATCCTGCAA